>NC_041048.1:2974018-3014018 GCF_900634775.1 Gouania willdenowi | reverse complement strand
AATTTCTCAAACTGTTGATTTAATTCAGAAAGTAAGTGTTGTGGCAGGTTTGAACGAATGAGACGGAGTCCGACTTTAGGGTTGCTGGTCAGATGCTGACTCAGGGTTTATTTAGTCGAAGGGTTTATGGGAACAAAATGGTCTTGGATTCAGAGGTAAACTATGGGGCCAATAACGTAACAAAACAATTTGTGTACCATACAATCCGTGTGTGTGTGTTTTGATTTGTGTGTAGAATTAGGATTTGTAAATAAAGTTGTATGTGCGTAATCCAGTCTGTGTGCTTGTATTAACATCCGTATGCGTGTGTCATTGAACCGGGACACTCGATTGGCTGTCTCTGTGCACGGGACTTTAGGAACACATTTGGCGAATGCAATCTGTAACTTTTAAATTCATAACTTGTGCAATATTGCTAGAAACTACCATTTGTTGCTGCTACCAAGTGACAGACCCTCCAATAGGAGGCAAACTTCAAAAAAAAAAAAAAAAGATATATATATATATATATATATATATATATATAATATATATATATATATATATATATATATATAATGCATTTATGCAGACTCATTTGTACAGCTGTAGATAAATTTGGGGTTTTGTTGTTCTTCATTTACGTTCAGCTCTTCTACAATCAGATTTAAAAGCGGTGGCCTTGGTGAACGCTATCAGTGCACGATGGTATCTGGCCTGCTTAGGGCAGTCTGACCGGAACTGATGAAGAGAGAATTCTTTAATTACATATCAAATATATATTTTTATATATTAAAATAAACTAGCTGTAGAGCTTTTATCACTTATTTTTCCTTGTTTGTACTGCTCCACAAAGCCTTTTTTTTGAAATCCTCTAATGTGATCTCTCACCGTTGACAAAAAACACAAAGTACTATCTGTGATGTAGCATTTAGCGTCTCTCCCTTTATCGTATGCTTCATGTGAGCAGGAAATAAAGGGCTGTCTCAGTGAGCAGGATATTGATGTACTAAGCAGCAGAAGAATAATTCTATCAAAGGCTTTTACAAGTACGTTAGCCAAGCTTTTATTTTATTTTATCTCATATATAATTTCATCGCTTTACTTCAGCCACTCAACTTCTGCTTTACTCATTGTTTCAAATCTGATCTGTAAACTAATCCCATAAATCCAGCTTCAACTGGGGACTCACTTTATCTTTTAAGGATCTACCATTTTACACATTTAGTTCCTCTTCAGATGTATTTAATGCGTCTACATTGTCATCGCTATCACTGGAATGATAAATACTGCTCAGTGTTTCCTCTACAACTGAGATGGGCATCATGGGGGCCACAAACGTGTGTTTGTCTGATTCGAGGGTCACATTATCTACATTCATTTCAGCATTTAGAATAATGACTGAGAATCTGAGAAATTACAGGAAACAACAAAAGGTTTGTGTTTATTTCTCTAATTTTATTGTTGTTTGATGTGTTTTTGGAGTCATTTTGTGCGTTTTATGAGTAAATCTGTGTATTTTTGCTGTTGTTCAGTATTTTTTGGTCCTTTTGTGAATTTCTTTGTTTTGTGTGTATTTGGGGTAATTTATTTGTGCTTCTTCGAGTAAATTGTGTATTTTTGTTGTTGTTTTGTGGAGTAATTTTGTGTATTTTTGTCATCATTTTGTGTGGTTCTGGAGTCATTTTGTTGCCTTGTTTTGTTTTTGGTGTCCTTTTGTGTATTTCTTTGTTTAGTGTGCGTTTGGAAAACTTTTTTATGTTTCTTTGAGTAAATTGTGTATTTTCTGTGTTTTGCATATTTTGTGATTTGGTTGTCATCTTCAATTCAATTAAATTAGATTCAACTTTATTTATATTGCGCAAATTATAACAATAGTCATCTTTAGGAGCTATTGGAATCTAAAATTCTTAATTCTTGTGTGTTTTTGTGTATTTCTTTGTTTTGTGTGTATTTGGAGTAATTCATTGTGTTTCTTTCAGTAATTTAGTGTTTTACAAAAAATACAAAAATCCTGTGTTAATGCTCACATTGGTGATTATTCTGAATGTTGACATGAATGTCGATTATGTATTTGTGGTCCCCGCTGTGATAAACGTTGCCAGTCTTACTCAGAGGAGAAAACATCAGTGATATCTGGTATAGTCTGATAGAGAATCCAGGCTAACTTTAGCTTAGCCGTGCCATAATAGAACCTCTTTTTCCTCGTGCATCTCTGCTGAACGTCCGATTCTCTGACCTTTGGACGCGACACTGAAGCCCTTTGTGTTTATTGGCTGTCAAGCTCAGTTTCTGCTTGGTCGCTTGACATTTTGTCTCCTGACGGCATCTCGTCTTGCACCGTCACTTAAAAATGGTTTCTTATGAAACAAGTTTGCTTTACAAATAATAATGTCAGTGAAATACATTTGTATGCAAAATATTGAAGCAGAATCTTAGCTGTTTGTATTGATATTTAGAGAAATTACAATTGCGTACCATGAATGTCCATTAAATGATGCATATTTTGGTTTGATTTGGTACATGGGTGTCAAACTCATTTTAGTTCAGGGGCCAAATACGGAGCAGTTTGATCTCAAGTGGGCCACAGATTTAATACGTAAAAACAAGTAACTTCAGCTTTATTGTGCCCTAGTTTGCACTTCTACTGATACATAAAGTACAAAATAAGTGAGAAACCAACATTATCCAAGCAATAAGTGACAGATATCAGTCACAACAGGGTCTTCACTTGAAATTTCCCAAATTGCGTGACCAATTTCTGTTTAATTAAGGGAATTATTTCAAGAGTTTAACATTAAAAACTACTGTAAATATGCAATATGAACACCGGTAAAACTGTAAGCCCCTGCAAATAATGTTGAGTTTTGTTTACACAATGATTCATGTTTTCTCTGTTAAGTTTCTTTTCTCCTGCGGGCCAAATTGGATGCTTCAAAGGGCCGGATTTGGCCCCCGGGCCTTGAGTTTGACACATGAGAATTAGTGTGTTAACCTTATTTGGTATGAAGGATGTTTTTAATCTGCAGAGATGCTGAGGTGTGAGTGTGTGCGTCAGGTGTGTGTGTGTGTGTGTGTGTGTGTGTGTGTGTGTGTGTGTGTGTGTGCAGTTTTGATTAGACGATAGTACAGGGACTGAAACTGTCATTACCATCTGTTAGCAGAACACACACACTTTACTCCTGGGACCATCCCAACATGCGCATGTGTGTGTGTAGCGGTGTGTGTCGTTGGGAGTGTGTGAAGCTCAGGTGCTGTCAGCCATGCGTCCTGCCAGGGGAATAACTCATGCCAGCGCGGTGAACGAGAGGAGGAAGCTGAAAAATTAAACACATGTGCCTGCACGGATGGAGATCATGTGATTGATGATGTCACACGGCCCCACTGCCTGTAAACATCCCATTGTTTTCTATTGGAGTGAAGCATTCAGCCTAATTTATAGACGATTTAGTAGATTTTTAGATCATTTATCAGCTTTTTCAGTCAAAATGACAGTTTGTGCTGCTTTTGGTTGCTCTAAATAATCAGGAAAAGTGAAGGATGTCGATGTAAAACTGTTTTGTTCACAGAAAGAGGATAAAACTGTTGTGACCCAAAAAAAAATCTGTAACCGCAGGGGGTGACAGTTCCAACTCTGCAGTTTTGTAGTAGACAATGAAGCAGAGATGAAGAGCTCTCCTAAGGGACCTTTACTCTTCCTTAAACAGTGTGCTGACATGCTCTGGTGGTTGAAATTAGAGCGTAATTAAGACACACAAACCCAGAGAATAGAAGGACTTCAGCCCAAAAGGAATCCTATTATTGCTCTATAATTTACACGTTAACGGAATCGCGGCTGGAATCATGGAATCGACCATATATATATATATATATATATATATATATATAGTCTTGAATTGGTCTGGATTCCAAAACTCTTTTCTAGTCTTGTTAAAGATTAGCTGTGTTGTAAATGTCATACTAACGTACTATTATACTGTCTGATGCCAGAATGAGTATGTATTGCATTCACATTGGATAGTATGAAAAGATTGAGTATGTGAGAAATACCTATATATATATATATATATATGGGGACATTTTTAAGTATGAACGGTGTGCACACACAAGGTTTTTTACGCTGTAGGTTCCAAATGCATCTTGGGAAACTTGAAAGTATACTTATAGTATATATTAGATGAGTATTTCCAGTATTACCAGAAGGTGGAACATAGGTTTTAAAACTGTAAAGTAGTTGCATATTTATTAATAATAATAATAATAATAATAATAATAATAATAATAATAATAATAATAATAATAATAATAATAATAATAATAATAATAATAATAATAATAATAATGTGTTTTGTTAGAAATTGATCTTCTAATAAGTACATTTCAAAGACTTTAGGCCACATTTGTAAAATTAGTGGAGGATCCCTTTAAAGCAGACAAACACGTGCACATTGTTCTGGGTTTTGTACATTTATCACATTTAAATGAATCTGGTTGAACAGATTCAGTCCAAACGTGTGTGTGTGTGTGTGTGTGTGTGTGTGTGTGTGTGTGTGTGTGTGTGTAGGTGTGTGTGGATGTGTGTGTGTGGATGTGTGTGTGTGGATGTGTGTGTGTGTGTGTGTGTGTGTGTGTGTGTGTGTGTGTGTGTGTGTGTGTGTGTGTGCGTTAGAGGTGAGAATGATGGTATGCTGTGTGTTTTGGTGGGATTTAGACATCGATGTGTGTGTGTGTGTTCTGTCTGTCAGAGATAAGACTCAGTGGGGCGTAGCAGAGATCCAGAAGAGCCACTGTCAGCCGGCGCCCAATGGACATCAAGTGGAGTGTGCGTAGTGTGAGTGTGCGTAGTGTGCATACTGTGTGTGCATGCTAACCGGGAACGTGGACACACTTTCTCCCTTGTCTCCCAGGGTGGCCACAAAAATGATTGTAGTGCAAGATTTAGACACAGCTATGGCTCTA
This sequence comes from Gouania willdenowi, assembly GCF_900634775.1. Lineage (NCBI taxonomy): Eukaryota > Metazoa > Chordata > Actinopteri > Blenniiformes > Gobiesocidae > Gouania > Gouania willdenowi. The sequence goes on along the minus strand of NC_041048.1, from coordinate 3,009,080 downwards.
CATGATAAAAGTGCACGTGTGTGTGAGACAGTGCACGTGCCCGTTGAGCCGTTTGCTGCCTAGAGCTCATTCTCTCCATCTTCAGTGTGTCTTTCTCCTGATAAGGAAGTCGATACGTGTCAGTGGACGGATCAGCTTTAGGCGTCAGACGCTCTCAGATCCTACAGGTGGAGACAGAGAAACCCAAAGAAAAGCATTTCAAAAGAAAGTTAGAGGTGAAATACGGACCCCACGAACCATCTTGTAAAGATTGTGACTAATTGTACACAAGGTTGTCTTGATTAGTGCAGCTTGCATCAGAGTCGTTTCTGTTTTAATACAAATGAGGAATGTTGCCTTTAATTGATGAGAAACTCAACAAAACACAGTATTTTCTTCAAGAGTCACTAATCCCCAAAACCTTTTTCTGCTTAAAACAAATGTATTTGGGTATTAAGTAGCTATTTGGCTAAGAATGGAGGTTTGTGACATTTAAATACCATGTCTGTGTTGGTAATGTCACACTAACAAACTATACGCAATGAGTAAAACTAGTTGTGTTTCCATTTCCCTTAGAATACACAAAATCTATTAAAAACTGGTCTTGGAAACACCTGAAATTTGTGTCACAAAAGCGTCATGGAAACAGTTTTTCTGCAAATACACAGAATCACAGAATGTGACGTACCTGGTCACATGACCACTTCTCTCTGAGAAAACACGGCGCGGTACGTGTGAGCAGAAAAGCAGATATTTCTAGCTTTGGACTTTAACGTTATTACTGCCACATTAGACCAAAACAACTTTCAATGGAAACACACTCAAAACACAATTATACTTTGTCAAAACTTGAGAAATATTGCTTTTATTTTGTGAAAATCTTTAATGGAAACAGAGCTACTGTCTACTATATACTACTATACTAGTATGATCAGCGTTCCCACTGAAGTATACGTCTAAGTTTCCCAAGATGCATTTGGTACACTGTTGATTCTCCACCTTTACTTTGAAAGTTCTGACAACATTGTATGTGAGAAAGTGACCAAGTAGAATATCAACATGTGCTCATTTGATCCATAAAACTCACGTAAACACGTTTCATTCACACATTTTGGAGATTCCATATGGTTCTCTTTTTACTACTGATGAAACTTCCGGTTAATTTCAAAACAAGAGCCCTATTTACAAAACTACTAATGGGAGGCTTTTATTTTGGAAAGGGGAATGTTTGATTTTTAGTTTTTAGCCTGTCATTCTGCTCGCAATGCATCATGGGATGGTTGAGTATGACTAGTGTGCCCACCAAATGTCTTAACTGCTCTAGGAGCCCCGCCCATAATGAAGGCTTCTCAACTAGTTGCAGGTCAGCAAAAACCAGGTGGTTTTCCTGACCAACGTGTTCCATGGTTGATGATATTCCACGTTTGTATCTCTTTAATTCACACACACATTCTTTGTCTGTTTACAAATAATTTCCAATACGATCCATTACTAATGCATGAAGTTTGCAGAGTAAAGTTAGGAAAGTGTAAAACAGTGAATTCTAGGCAGTAGGAAGAAGCTCAGAGGGAAGCGACGAGAACAGAGCAGGGTTTGAAGGTTAAAAGTTGAAATCAAAGACATGCAAACAGAAAGAGGTGAAAACCAGGGATTGGAGCGAAAGAGAGAAAAACAAGAAAATATGCAGTAACTGAAGAAGTAAAGCCCTGGCATTCCAGTGATTATACATCAACAAAGGTCACGTTGGCGTCAATACCGTCTCTTCAATGTGTGGATGGATTACCAGCGTTATTTTGCAAAAATGTTTTATTTAAAGCACCTCAGGTTGTGTGTAAAATGTAGTGGAAAACACCTTGGAAATGTGTGTTTGTGTGAATTTAAATGTGCCTCGTATAGATGCATCATGAAAGAATTACTGAATAGTTTATACTGTGTAGCACGCCTTAGGGGATGTGGAGTGTACACACTCACACACGATACACACACACACACACAAAAATCATTGTTAAAGAAATCAGTAGATGATGGAGAAAACCAAACTACAATAGTTGCTTATCTGACTTTTAAATAGTACCTGTAGTGAAAAAATATATAATGTATTACTAATAAACAAAATATATGCACCTTTTTCTTTAAAAAACAAAAAAAAAAACACACAAAGGACTTTTTAGAACAATTTTATACCTTGGAGCATAAACTATTCCTGTTAACTTTTGCTAGGCAACAGTGTTTCGTTAATCTCTAGTTTCTGAACAATGACAGGGTGTAAAGCCAACAATAAGAGAAAAAAACCAGCAGAAACATTTATTTAGCGTTTTTTTTTTTGTGATATACTTTAAAGAAACAAGTAGATGATGAAGAAAACCAAACTACGGTAGTTGCTTATCTGAATTTTAATGTGACACACATGGTAGAAGATCACCACGTCTTTCTGCTGAAGATGAGTTCAATACGACACAGCAGTAACTGCTAAAAATCAGTGTCATCGTAAATACATTCACTGTGATGGAAACGCCCACCTTGATGAGCACGAAGCCCTAAAAACTCCTGATTCACCGACACACACACACACACTGGTCGAACGCGTACACACACACACACACGGGTCTAACACGTTACTGGGAGGCATGTCAACATGAGGCGTAGTGAGTGGGTTGTATATATGCTGTGTGACAGGTGAGTCAGACGGATCCCCCTCAGGTACAAATGTAGACAAAGTGATGAGAGATGATGGTTCTATTTCAACAAAAGTCAAAGCTCATCTTCTCAATCCTTTTTTTTTTTGTTAAATATGAAAAATCATGTTTAAAAACAAATAAATAAACTGTTTTCCTCCCTTTTGTGAACAATTGTGTAACGTCAATATTAGGAATGATCCTGTTCTGTATTCGCAAATGCAATATATTAGATATGCACATTATTATCAGCTCGTTATCGGTATTGGCTTTAAAATGTGATATTTCATCAATTTCAAAAGATTTGATTTCTTTCCATCATATGTAGCTTATGACACAGAATGTTTGGATCTGTTTCAAAATGATTAGTTTTTATTCTCAAATACACAATTTAGGTAAGTAAATATAACAGGGTATGATAAAAAAAAATAGATTCAGCGATATATCACAATGTTTCACAGCACGACCAAAACATGTTCAAATAGTTTTTTTAATCATGTTTTTAACAAAATAATAATAATCATAATAATAATAATCATAATAAGAGCACTAACATATTTATAGCACGTAAATGCAGATCTTGTTAAACTATCTCACTCCTCAGTTCTTCATAAAACAACTTTTATAGATGTATGTAGTTATTTAAAAAATAAATAATTAAGAACTTAACAGAATCAGAATCTGTTGTAGAAGCAAAAAATGTAATTTGACAGTTTGAAAAACATACTGTACCACTTGTTTTTGATATGTGTACTTAAATTACAGTTACTTGTTCTCACAAGTAATAAAAATAAATAAATCGTATTTCACACCATTTTGTACTTGTACAAGTGAAATTTGTAATTATTGATATTGCGATGTATTGCAATGTATATCGTATTGTTTATTATGGGGATTTAATGGGATATATTGTGACATGCAAATTGTGAATCGTGTCATATCGTCAGATTCACAGCAATGCACATCACTAATAAATAGGTAATAACTGTTTAAAGTTGGATAGTCCATAAATATATTTTAATTGTTGGGTATTAAAACATAAGGCAGGGGTTCCCAAGCTTTTTTGTTGTCCCCCCTTTGAAGAATAAATAACTTTCAGCTGCTTCCAGTTCAACATTATTAAAAAAAATGTTTAAATGGATTAAAAAAAAAAAAAAAAAAAGCTCTGACCTTTGGAAAAAATAAATAGATAAATTTGACTTTTCTTCTTCAGATCTTGTAAAAATATCACATATTTTAGAACAGCACTAAAGCTTTTTATTAATAAAATGCAAAGGAAAAAAAAAAAAAAACTAGTTTTTTTTCCACTCCCACCTTTCCCCCCTTTTTTGTTAATTCCACTACAGAAACTAGAAGATTTATCTATTTAGGTTTGTGTGGAGGCGTGAAGTATCCGTTATCAGCCAAATCAGTTGCAAAATAATGGCATAAAACGACATCCAATATCGTGCATCCCTACAAACAACTTGTCTTGATATACAGAGCATTAACCTTCCATCTCTTACTTCTATTGCTACAGTATATAAAGCACAACTTTCCCTCTTTTGGTTTATTTATACAGACACAGACACACTGCACATAATAAGCACCTTTCAAACTTCCAGTGCTAGTAAAACAGTGAAGAGCAGAAGTCGATCCACACACTGGGTTTCACTGGGATTTAGTGAGTTCGCTTTTGAATGCACGACGCGATTTCTGCCAACGAGGCTTAGTGATGTGCGAGATGAGAAATGGATGAGTTCTGACACAGTCGTGCTAACAGACAGGTTGAGAGCGCGGGGATACCCAATTTAAAGTTCTGCTTGTTCTCACTCCTCTGTAGTGAGAATCCTTCACAAACAGGGGATCCTGTGGGACTGAGGCAGAAACTGTTACTGTGTGTTTAGAATATACAGTATGTGTTATACTACGGTGACTATTTCCCTATTATTTTGATTTCCATTCAAGAGGACACTTGGTCCGACCTCGGCATACTCGGAGTACTCAGCATTTACTTAAATCTATTTGGTTACGGCAAAATTCAATATATTAAATAAACAAGTTGTTGTTACTCATTTAAACATATGTTTCTCTCTTTATACATAGTTCCCACAGGACACGTGACCTCCCCGGAGACGCCATCTCTGAGGGCAAGCTTAAAGGCACGCTTGTTTTTTTTTACCTGCTTCGCTGCATTCTTCTCCACAAAAGACGGTTAAAATGTCTTAGAAAACCGACACAAATGGCCGGTAAACCACTCAAAAAGCGGCACAGAGATGGTTTAGATAAACAAATGAGACACAGATACGACAGCATGACGGAATGCATCAGTATCGATCCGTCAAACCAAAATATTGCTGACCACAAATACCTTCCTACAATAACGTACATAGACATTCTGAACTATTTGGTTTGTTCCAAAAGTGCTTATACTATGGAAGAGTTAAAGGCTTTCAAATCACTGGAGGCGTAAAACCAGCCAAAGGGCCCGGCGACAACGGCGACGCCAAGGAGTTAGGGGGGAGCGCCTCCTGCGTGGCAAGGCAGGAGGGCGGTGGCTCCTCCAGCCACGGCACGACCCAGCCCTGCTTCGCACCCTAGGAGCGACTTGCCGACTTCCCTTACTAAAGAATCCACGTTTAACTGAAGTATCACGGTGATGAGTGCACCATTAACCCGACACGAAACTACCATGTTGTGCTCTTTTGGCTGTGAACAGAGGCTAAACTTGTTTCAGCTGCACACAGCAATGGTACCGGGTCGGGAAACGCCCCTATGTTGTGACATCATGTGGGAACTATGTATAAGAAAGACTTTAAACAATCTGAAATCAGTGGTGACCCAAGTCAATAATCTTTATTTCACATTATAATATTCTATACTTGAAAAATGTCATATAAACCTTCTTAAAATCTCTCATTCATTGAAACAAAGAGAAACATCTTCTCTTAGATATTTCATTGTTGTCTTTTTTCATTACTTTACTGAAAAAAACTAAACAAAAAAAACAAAAAACAACCGTGACTTTTGTACCGAGGTACTTACCGAACCGTGACTTTTGTGTACCGTTCCGCCCCTAATACCTATACTATGTTTATTCAAAATTAAATTATTAAAATAAATTGTTTTGTAAAGATACACAAAAGTCACTGTACGGTACGTACTTCGGTACAAAAGTCACAGTTGTTTTTATTTTTTATTTTGTTTAGTTTTTTTGGTAAAGTAATGAAAAAAACAACTATTAAATATCTTGTGCTTTATTGTTAACTTTATTAGCACGTAACAACACAGTAGCTTGTTCTTTTTTCCTCACAATATTTTTTCATTCAAACAATGCATAAATATGTTTTGACTACCACTATCAGTAGGGATGTAACGATTAATCGTAAGGCAGTTAAAAATCGATTCATAGGTATCATGGTTCATTTCGATTTTCTGAAAATTGAATCGCAGTACTTTTTTTAAACAGCAGATATATCTATCCTTCTCGTCCAAAAGCGTAGGCGGTGGGCAGAATATGCTACTACTTTCTTTCTGTCCACCTTCTACTCTTAAACATGTTCATAAATGATTCCTTACCCCTTTAGCACTGAAAGAATATCTGTAATATTATGTGAATATCTGTAAAAGTCATGTTTTTCTATTAGCTCTGTCTGCTAGCATAGCATCTCTTCTTCACTGCACAGAATAGCTGCATCCCAACCGACCACTGTGTTACCAGCGCCCTCTGCTGGTCCAAACTAATATCTGACGTAAATACAATGCAGGCTGGTTTTTTTCTAAAGTCCAATTGTTAAGAAAAATACATTTTCAGTTGCACTTTTAAAAAGAAAAGTAACTTTTATGCAGTTTTGCATTGTTTACTATAGAACCATAATTTAAATAATAGGCTTCTTCTTCATTTGTATTATTCCTTTATTTATTTCATTCAAGATTGATTTTTAGTTAAATTGCATTGTTCTGAATAGTTTATCAAGGGATTCTTTTGACAATGAAAACTAAAAATAAAACAGTACAGTATTTTCTAGTTTTTTTTTCCTCAAGAAAATAATTGTATCGTGAACCCAGTATTGTGAATTGAATCGTATCGGGAGTTGAGTGAATCGTTACATTTCTAGCTATCAGCAAAAACGTAAGTACGTTACTGTCTAACATTAAGTGAGAAAATGACAAACTTGCTTGAAATATATTAATTTAAAAGAATGATTTACAATCTGAACGAGTTTCTGAAATTGTGGTCAATATATTTATCCAAATTTATAGTATAAAATGTGCTGTGCTGTATTTCTAAGAATGTGTCTTGCGTTGTCTTCTGGTTGGGGAGCAGGTTGTGTCCCACTGGGGGGTCTCTGTAAATGAGTTGGCGGAGGGAGGGAGAGCAGAGGGTAGAACAGCACAGACGGATGGTGGGAGGGAATGATTTGATTCGGCTTCTTCTTCTAATGGAATGTCATCAGCAGGAGTCGTCCAATATAAGTGACGTTAATGAAGATTTGTACGTTAATTCAGCACCTGCTAGAACAGGTTTAAGATGTTCAAACCATAGATGTAGATATATAGATATAGAGTAGAGAGGGAGGCCATGCTACCCAATGGACGCCATCTTACTTGGGAATAACTACACAGAGCAGCTTTTCTCTACTTCATAATCCATCATATTTAAATCTCCATTTACTGACATTTAACTATATTCATGACTTACCGTGTGTTCATTTATTGAATCACACATATTTAGTATTTTAATGCACATAATTATAGTGTAATATTTATTAATTACATGAGGGGGAAGGAGTTTAATAACAAATTGTGTAACACAATATGAATATTTGTTATACATTATAAATATTATGTAATCACATGTTAAGTTTTTTTCTAGGTGATTGCTTAGATGTAGCCAATAAACAGATGCCTCTGAGGAAGACTGACAGTTGGCAGTCGAAACATGTCAGGAGATTTATTTTCCTGGGGAAAAAAAAATGATTTGAATAAATGAAATTTTAACATTATTTATTATATAATGAATAATTGTCAAGTCAATCTCAATTTTTGTGCTGTTCCTGACTTGAGGGAACTGCTCTTTATTGGATGTGGATTCCTGGACTTCACTCAATGAACCAGCCCTTCAATTACTTTTCCTTTTTCTTTTTATTTCGTAATTTTTGTGGGTCGGAACATCAGTTCAGGTGAAAAACCTCAAAAGAAAATAAACAGTACAAAACCAATTAGACAACCATTTGTTGTTGTGAAATCAAATTTAGCTTTTCACCCTTTTTAACTAAATTCTTTAACAAAATCAGATTGTTAGTAGTAAGTTAACTTAGTACTTTTATCTCTGCAGTTAACATGGCACTGGAAATAAACATGATAACCCATTAAATTAAACAAGCATCAAACTCAATAATAATCCTTGCATTTGCCAGTAAACAGTAAATAAATTGCTAAACTTTATAAATAAATTAAGAAGAAAAAAATGCATTCAACTTAATTTTTCAATCCAAACAATGTCAATCCGTTTCCTGTCCATTTTAAATGAATTGTCCACCTAACAGAAGTTTTTTATGCTTGTGGTTATGTAGGTGCTTACCAGCTGCCCATCCATTCATAATAAGAGTTTTTGCACAAAGTTTAGTCCCAGCTGAGGAAACAGAACTTTCTTCTCTGAGGCATGCATTGCCATTGCCTCCATGCTCCCACAGTGGCTGGTTTGTGCTTAAAAAGAATCAGGTGTGCACACTCACATGTGGGAGGGGCTTCCACAAGGCCCCTCCCCTGCTTAGCAGGAGGGTGAAAGGCAGCTCACAGGCAGTTTGACAGAACACCTCCCACTCGGTCTTCATGCAGGAACTGCTGGGAAGACCGCACGAATCGACAACTGCAACCTGCCCATTAAAGTCCTTTGTGATGCTCCCCGTTGTCTTCATCTTGTTCCTCGATTGGTAGAAGAACCACCAGCCGCCGGACATCTCTATGTAGAATTGTAGATTGGATGCTCGGTCCGCTTTGGACCACTGGTTTGCGGGCCATGGAAGGTCGGGTTGTCGGGACGCAGGAGCTTTGAACCACCTTCACATGTACATCTCGGACGATGCCTTTTTGATCAGGGTTGACTTTCTCCACCCGTCCAAGTTTGAATTGGCCCCTCATGGCATTCTGATCACAGATCCACACAATATCACCAACAGCAATGTTCCTGTGCAAGGTATGCCACTTGCTTCTCACAAACAGATTAGGGCCCGCCAGCTGACTCCATGACCTCCAGAACTTGTTGACTTGGCACTGCATCTCTCTTAATCTTTTGTAAGAATAATTTGTAAAATCAAAGGTTTGGATATCGCCTCCTGGGGAGGCACGACCCAAGAGTAGCATGTTAGGAGTCACGTATTGTACTACATCTTCACGGCTCTGCACCCTGGCATCAATTGGACGTTCATTGGCGAGGTTGGCGGCAAGCTGTAAGGCAGTTTGAAATTCACTGAAAGTGAGTCCATTCTCTTTGTCTAAGCTTTGGAGTGCCTTTTTGACAACACGGACAGCCGCTTCAGCTGCCCCATTGCGGTGCGGAGAATCTGCCGGCTGGATCTGCCACTCCCAGATGGTGCTATTTTTCGCAGCTGTCTCTTCGAGAGCAGCTTTTTCTTGGTTTAGAAACTGGTAAAGTTCATTTAGAATAGGCTTTGCACCGACGAAATTTGTCCCAGCATCAGACCAGATCTTTCTTGGGTGCCCTCTAATTGCGGTAAACCTCTGGTATGCCATCAGGAAACTCCCTGTTGACATATTGCTCACCAGGTCTGTGTGGATAGCTCTGCTGGCCATACAGCTGAAAACAACACCCCATACTTTCAGTGTAACTCGTTTCCTGACATCGTCTTTGACCAAGTAAGGTCCAAAGAGATCAACTGCAGTGAACTCGAAGGGAGCGGTGGGACTGGATCTTTCATGTGGTAAGTGACCCATTACTTGTTGACATCTTTTTACTTTATACTTTCTGCAAGATACACAGCCTTCAACAACTTTTTTGGCTACTCTCCGCCCTTGAACGATCCAGGCTGTCTTCCTCATCTGCAGTAGAGTTGCAGCTATACCCTCGTGACCTTTGCTATGAGCCTCCCGTGCCAGTAATGTTGAGATCCATGCATCCGGTGGTAAGAGTGGGACTGTGACACCATCTTCTTTAAAGGCTTGAATTCTTCCACCGCAGGTTAGCAACCCAGTTTCTGGCTCTCTGTAAACTACCAAGCGGTCAGTTGTGGTGGCAGGGAAGATCACCCCATGCTGTGTTGCAAGGAAAATGTCTCTTAACGCATCTTGCCTTTCTGTGGCAGTGATAACTCCATCCTCCGGGATGGCCTCCCACTTTGGTGTTTTTAGGATTTGGCTGGAGCCTGCAAACTTTTTGGCTGCTCTCCAGACCAAGGCAACAGTCTTTAGAAGACGTGACAGGACACTGAATCGTCTTTCATTCAGTAAGTTCTGCACCGCTACCCCAGCAGGTGGCCGGTGACTTTTCTTTGGTGGGATTGCCTTTGCTTGAGCTCTGGTCAGTACTGCCACAAATGACTTTTTCTGTATTTGATTAACACCTTCTCTGACAGCTACAGACACATCTTTTGCCGACATAATTGGCCACTCATTTTCAGGGAGACTCAGGAACTTTGGCCCTTTCTGCCACTCTGAATCCTCGGCCAACTCTTTTGGCTCTGCCCCTCGAGTGATGATGTCAGCTATGTTGGCTTGTCCAGGGATCCACCACCAGTCCTGTACTTTCGTGCTACTCTGGATCTCTCCGATCCTGTTTGCAAAGAATGTTTGAAAACCATAACTTTCGCGTTGAATAGCACAAAGGACTGTTTGGCTGTCCACAAAATGGTACCACTGTTTGACTTTGATCTGCGAGTGTTGTTCGAAGTACTTTTCAGGCGGCTGGCGAAGACAGCACCACACAATTCTGCCTTGACAGTGTCTCCCTTCTGGTTGAGAGGCGTCAATTTTGCTTTTGACTCCACGAGTCTAACTGTGATGCTTCCATTGCAACCCCATCGAAGATATAAGACAGCACCATAGGAAGACTCACTGCCGTCTGAGAAGGTTACTGCAAACGGCTCAGTTATGGCCCCAAGTGGTGTCAGGGCTCTGGTGAACTTGATTTGTCCTAATTGGACATATTCTTCAAACAAATTGATAGCGCATCTGCGGAGCTCGTCTGACAGGGGGAGGTCCCAAGTGTCTTTGGCAAAGCAGTTCTTTGGCTTTGCCTCCTGAAAAGCCCTTCTGACCAAAATTGCTCCCTTTTGCTTTGCAGGTGTCATCAAGCCAATTGGATCATAAAGTCCAGCAACTTGGCTGAGCAGTTCCCGCCTGTTCAGTGGGTCTGGTGTCTGATCTCTTACTTCCTTCAGCAAAAGGTCTTGCCCAAGTCTCATTTTCTTCTTCCGCTTTGAGAAGTTGATTTTCACCATGACATGTAGCTTGTCTTCACCCACTGTGTAGCCCAGACCAAGTGCTTTATTATCCTCGTCCTTCAGCTGATTTGGCAGGACAACTATTTTTGGCAAAACTTTTCTACTTTCCCCTTTACTTTGGCTTGAGAAGACCCAGGGTTTTAGGGTGAACCCACCAGCTTTCAGAATCAGCTCCACATTTTGTGTGATGGTCTTGAGCTTCTCCAGATCATTGTGGGACGTCAAAATGTCATCCACATAGCTGTGTTCTTGTAATACTTTCCTCTCATCTAGCAGGTGGCTGAACTGAGGTAGGTTTGCAGTTTCTCTCATGGCGAGTTGGGCTATACAACCTGCTGGCTTAGCTCCGATGTTGACTCTGGTGATAGCAAACTCCTCCAACTCTTCATCCTTCGAGTCACGCCATAGGAATCTGTGCAAATGGACTTCTTTCTCCTCAAGCCATACAGAGTTGTACATTTTACTGATGTCTCCTAGGGCAGCGTAGGAGCCTTGGCGAAACTTTAGGAGGACTACTCTGATTAGGTCAGGACATCTGGACCTTTTAGCAGATGATCATTAAGACTCTGACCTTGGTATTTCTGACTGCTATTCCAGACAAGTCTGACCGGAGTTGTAACAGAGTGTGGGTTGGGAGCGATGAGGTGGCTTATGTACCAAAGAGGTCCAGTCCAAGTAAGTAGCTCTTCTCTGGACAGTTTCTTTGCTGCACGACGGTCAACCATTTCATGTATTTGAACAGTATAAGCTGCCTTCCACAGTGGTTCTTTGGCAAGCTTTCTTTCTGTTCTGAGGAAGGTTGCCTCCACTCCTCTTCTATTGTTTGGCAGAGTGGATGGATCATCGAGCCATGGATAGCTTGCATGCCAATGGGGATTTTCACTGTGTTCATCAGCACTGATATAGGTCAAACCACTCTTTACGACCTCCAATTCCCGCTCTTCTGCTAGGGTCATGTCCTTACCACCAGGTTGGCAGTTTCCACACCGACAACCGCCACATTTTGGATTGCAGGCAGTGCCGATACTATCCCACTTCCACCAGTTAAGGAAGTCTTGAGCAGTGGTTGTAGCGTATGAGTGCTTGATAGTAGGTGAGGAGTGGGTAAGTTCTTTGTAGTTTACAGCTGCTGTCCTCATTGATCTTGCAAAGTGGGTTTGCGATGCATGAGCTGAAATGGTGGTTTGTTCAGAAAGCTCAGGATGGCTGCCAGCAACTGTTTTCCCAAGTGGGCCGTCCCATAGCACAAGGTCTCCCACCATGCTCACCCTCTGAGGAGCCAGTCTACCTTCCTTGTGACTAATTAGAAGGTCTACTTCTTTTGGTCTTTGTAATTCAAAGAGGGGGATATCTGGGAAAAACTTCTGGAGTTGCTTGGCTGTGACAGGATGGTGGATGTCTGCGATATCATCAAGTCCATAGCAGACTAGCTGGTGGGAGTTATAGGTCGATTTGTCATTACGGACACGGATCTTTAGGAGGTATCGCATTGTTTTTACTGTGACCTCCATACCTCCAACTCCATGGACAACAAGAGTAATGGCTTCGCTTCTCAACTTTAAGCGCTTTGCCGCTTTGTGTGTGATGTAGTTGGTGTCTGACGCAAGGTCAATTAGGGTTCCAACCTTTTGACCTGCATTTGCAGTGACCTCAAGCAGCATCATGATTACTGGCCATTCTGCTATACCGTATTCTTCCAGGAGATTTCGTCGACTGGAGATCTGTACATTTCTTGATGCAGTGTTAGAAAAGACGTGTCGACACTGTTGGGCAAGTTCAGGAGGAAGTTTTTGAACAAATTCTTCTTGAGCTTCTGTATAACTCTTCCGGTTGTTGCCTCCTCCCACTGTTCCATGTTTAGCCTTCTCCCGATTTGGACATAGATAGATGTGATGCCCAGAACTTCCCTTGCAGCTTGGATCTTTGCAGATGAACTCAGTCTTGGAACAGCCATCACAATCTGAATGAACTTCAAGGCATCTTTTGCATCCTCCAAGCTTTCTCACTGCATCCTTCTTTTCAGACAGCTTTAGCACGCGAATTTTCTGCAGAAGTAGAGCTTTCTTCTATGCCCTCCTTCTCCACAGACCACACATCCCAATGATTGGCTGCTGGCTTGGTTTGAGGCCCTGGTTCGGGCTTGTCTTTGTTCGGGCCTAGACTTGGGTGGCTCGTCACTTAACTGATCCAGCTGTTCATAAATGACTTCCTGGCTCTTAAGGAAAGTGAGGAGATAGTCAAACCTTCGTGCTTGAGTTAGGGCATTGCCTTTTTCTGCTGCATGAAGAAGCCACTCCTTCTTTAGCACATCAGGGAGCTTACTTTCAATAGACCTGATGACAAGTGGATTTTTTTATTGCACCAACTTCATCAAGGTCACTCAGGTCTGAGAGGGCTTTCTCAACTGTCTGTATGAGCTCAATTATTTTCTTTGGTTGATTAGATCTAATAACCGGGGTACTTTGGATTTCTTCCACAATCTCAATAGCAATACTTGTTTTGTTACCAAAACGGTTTTCCATGACACGAAATATGTCATCTGCGGTGTTGTGACTTGAGAGACGAAGATCTTTTATAACTCTCTCATCAATGCTGTCGATGAGCTGGAATTTCTTTATTTCTCTTGACCCCGATGGTTCACCTTGAGCTTGGAGTGACTCCCAGTCCCTCCTCCAGCGATAGAACTCACGTCTAACTCCAGTAAATTTGGGCAGGGATGCTGGTTTTAGTCTGATGATTGGGGTTGAGTAGTTGACCAAAGATGCATCCATCAATCTTGATGACTCTTTTCTGGCCTTTGCTCGAATGAAGTCTGCCTTCCTTGATGTGAGCTTGGGGAGGATAACCTCAAGTTCTCTGATTCGACCATGAAACTCCTTATGCTCTGCAGGGGGCGCCCAGCATTTCCACTTTATTTGTGACTTCTTTGCAGTCTCCACCATGCTCTTGAGATGCTCAACCATGAAATCAAAGGCTTCTTTGTCTTCACTGGGTTCAATGGTCATCACACGTTCTGCCTCGGTCTCTGCTGTCTGCACTGCCAGCGTCAGCTCATCTTCTCCATAGTTGGCCCACAATGTACTCTGAATTAAGTCTTTCAGCTCTTTTAGTTTCTTTTCACACTCAGTTGCAGTTTTCTCTAAGTCGGCTTTTTGCGCCTCATCTAGCGCTTCTTCGTTCCGCTCAGATTCATTTTCTGCCATGTACTGGGCTTCGACATCATCATTAGCTTCAATGACTTTGTTTGTCTCTAGTGTGAGTTTTGTGAAACTGTCTTTGAGCTCCTCCTCGGACATCAAAGTGTGCATTCTGGTCATATTATTTGCCAATCGGGAGAATTGACGTTTTGCAGATGTTCGGCTGGCTTTTAGTTGCTGCAAATTTATAGAGGCTGCCATTTTAGGTCTCACTGCTCTCAGGCCAGTACTTGAAGTTTTCTTCCCTCTGGACCTTGCAGATTCACCACAACTTATTCTGGTTCTTATCCAGTATTTACTGGTTTTTCACTGTCAAGTCAATCTCAATTTTTGTGCTGTTCCTGACTTGAGGGAACTGCTCTTTATTGGATGTGGATTCCTGGACTTCACTCAATGAACCAGCCCTTCAATTACTTTTCCTTTTTCTTTTTATTTCGTAATTTTTGTGGGTCGGAACATCAGTTCAGGTGAAAAACCTCAAAAAGAAAATAAACAGTACAAAACCAATTAGACAACCATTTGTTGGTTGAAATCAAATTTAGCTTTTCACCCTTTTTAACTAAATTCTTTAACAAAATCAGATTGTTAGTAGTAAGTTAACTTAGTACTTTTATCTCTGCAGTTAACATGGCACTGGAAATAAACATGATAACCCATTAAATTAAACAAGCATCAAACTCAATAATAATCCTTGCATTTGCCAGTAAACAGTAAATAAATTGCTAAACTTTATAAATAAATTAAGAAGAAAAAAATGCATTCAACTTAATTTTTCAATCCAAACAATGTCAATCCGTTTCCTGTCCATTTTAAATGAATTGTCCACCTAACAGAAGTTTTTTATGCTTGTGGTTATGTAGGTGCTTACCAGCTGCCCATCCATTCATAATAAGAGTTTTTTGCACAAAGTTTAGTCCCAGCTGAGGAAACAGAACTTTCTTCTCTGAGGCATGCATTGCCATTGCCTCCATGCTCCCACAGTGGCTGGTTTGTGCTTAAAAGAATCAGGTGTGCACACTCACATGTGGGAGGGGCTTCCACAAGGCCCCTCCCCTGCTTAGCAGGAGGGTGAAAGGCAGCTCACAGGCAGTTTGACAGAACAATAATATACTATGATATATTACAATGTGAATATACGGGTGCTGGTCATGTAATTAGAATATCATGATAAAGTTGATTTAATTCAGTAATTCCATTCAAAAAGTGAAACTTGTATAATATCTACATTTATTTCACACAGACTGACATATTTCAAGTGTTTTCAAGATACTGAATTTGGGATTTTCATTAGTTTTCAGTTATAATCATCAAAATTAAAATAAACATTTAAAACATTTACCTATATACATACATATATGTAAATGTCACTTTAAAAAAAGGCACTTTTTTCTCTACTGCGTATGATTGAGAGAGAGATTTTTTGTCATGTTGTTGATGATTTAATGTGTTTGTTGATGATTTAAATTGATTTTACTGATGATTTTAAATGTTCTTATTGATTTTAAACAATTGAATGTTTTATCATGCAAGCACATTGAGTTGCCTTGTGTATGAAATGCGCTATACAAATAAATTTGCCTTGCCTTTAAAAAAATATTGCACTAAAATAATGTAAATCAAACCATTACACCTGTTATTTATTTGTAATGTAATGTCATGTGTTTGATCGTTTATATATGAAGAAGCTGGTTTCTATGCAATTAATGAAGATCTCTTTTGGAATGATTAATTGAACAATTTAAATCTTAAAAGGCCAATAGAACAATGCTAGTATGTTTATTTATTTATGACAAATTGTCCATATCTCAGCGACTATTATGTTTCTATGGCTTTGTTTTTCTCTTTCTTCACCTAAAAATGCTTTGAACCTTCTTTTAAAACAGTGCATTGGAATTTCTCTTTATTACAAGATAGACATTTCTATTAAAAACATATTTCGTTGATCTCCTATACGCACAACTGTTGTTTGCCTATTTCCCGTGACTCTTCTCTGCTCTCATAAATTCACACACATGCTGACTCAATTGATTCATCGGTGCTGCCGTCACTCGTACATAACCTAAAAGAGCCGTGAGAGAAGTGAAATACTCCCAGCGTGAATTCATGACAAGGCTGTTATACAGCAGGAAAAGAGCCATTAGTCTTAGCTAGCATAATGCAGCTTTCAACCAACAAAAGCACCTGTCGGGATGACTAAGATTTAGAACAAAGTCGTCCTTCACTTCACACCTCCTTTAATTCCTACACTTTTAGGAGGTTTCAGTCGTGAAGAATTTAGAATTTAAAGTCTTTGTTAATGCCTTTGTTAAATAAGCTAGTCTGGATGTGTCAGACAAAATGTACAGTTATGTAACACGTTCTAGTCCAGACATGGTCAACTGGTGGCCAAACGCATTCCATAAACACATTAAATGACAGAAGCACAAGATCAACAAAAATACACAGAAATTACATAAAAAAGATAGAAAGCAACAGCAAAAATACATGAAAATGACTAATATACCAAAATACACAGAATGGCTTAAAAACATACAAAACAACCAAAAAACATGACTCTAAAAACACACAAACCTTTCCTGCATTAAAGGTGCAGTCCGCAACTCTCTTGCCCTGCCTCCAAACTTTCCAAAGCCCCTCCCTCAGAGGAGCTAACAAGCTAACGTGAGCCAGACAGCAACATCACAGTAATCTAACATGCTCTGTTAAAAGAATATTACTGCAGCGCTTCTCTCTCTCTATGTGCACACACCTCAGCAGCAGCAACAACACAGTGTCACTTACAGCAGCCATACGGAGGCTGCTGCGCGCACACACACAAACAACACATGCACCACAGAGTTCTAGAAGTAACAATTACAAATCAAACATAATGTAAAATCAAGCAGCAGTAATTACATTTCAAGCAGAAAAGTCACCAATTCCATCTTCTACTCCTCCAGAACAAAAGAAAAGATTGCACTACAATTCTTATCGATGTCTAGAGCCATTTGGTGCACGGACTAAAAACAGGAAGTGTATCAGAGATGACGTAGAGCACACGGCATTGTGGGTGGTCAGGAGCACCGGCGATGACACAAAACAGGGCATTAAAAAGCACCAAAAGTACGTCAACTTGTTGAATTCGTGTACGTGTTTTGTTTCTTTGGACTTAAAACCAAAACATAAATACAGTGAAATCAAAAAGCAGATTTAAAATTCATATCCTAAATGCACACCTCCCATATTTATTGGTAATAAATCTTGGTACGGGTCCCTTGCGTACAGTAAACATCTTATGTATAAACTTAAAAGGAAGAATCACAATTGGAACGTCATTAACTTTCCACTTAAACATCTGGATAAAATAAAAGGTTTGTCAAAATGTAAATGTATTTTTTTTTAAAATAAAATAACACCAATTAATTCAATTAAAAATGAACCATTACATTTAATCTGATTGGTCGTCTGTGATCATGTGATGCATTTGATTGTTGTCTGCTGTTATCTATAATAATAATTTATTCAGTAATGGTTGGGTGTATAAATGTATTGAATTAATTTACCTAATTTAAAATGTATTTAAGTAAAAGTAAAATTACTGATTAAGAAATATACTAAAAAAGTAGAAGTACCCATAAAAGCAACTCAGTTACATTAACGTGAGTACTTGTGTTTTTTTTTTTTAGCTCTTAGTGTTTCATACTTTCTTAAAAGTCGCTGCATGTTCTTGTTTTTACTCAACTCGTCTATTGAATCTGTGCATTTCCTCTTTTCATATGGATATGGATATTTTACTTTGAAAAAAGCTGCTCACATGAAAAAAAAAGAAAGGAAAAGTAAGCGTGGTTCCTGAGAATAAGGTAACGGCCAATAAAACATGGTATGCTTTTAGCCTCTGACAGAGGCCATTATTTTCAAGTAGCAGCATTATGTTAACGCTGAGAGGGAAAAGGAGCTGTCAGCAACATGTCACGTTCTGGACCCAGAGAGCGGAGTTCACTCATGCATTAAAAGCAGTAAAAAAAAAAGCCTTTGGTTATGAAACACATTGGATTTAATGTGTTGAGTTTACAGCAGTAAGAGCATAATGTGCTTTCAGTCCCAAAACAACGCGTCAGATGAACCAAAACTCCAGATATGGACCATAGATTTAAAAGCTGCTACTCACAATAATTATGACTGTATATATATATCAATTAATCAAAAATAATTTACTCTAAAAAAATGGAAAAAAAGGTGTGAAATTGCTGCGTGAAAGTTTGTTTTAATCTCCACTCCAAAAATATCAAAATCACACACAAAATCACTGCAAAAATACACACACATGTACAAAACAACAACAGAAAATACATGAAATGCCTAATAACACATAGAAACAAAGCAAACAAATTGGCGGTTAATGTGAATTTCTTGACATATTTTAGTTCTGGTTTATTCTCTGTGATTTACACCTTTTACGTCTTTTTTTTCTCCAGTAAATGATTTCATGTCCAGAAGCTTTGATTGAGGATGAAAAGTCACACTGTCCTACCTAAAGCTAAATTTAACTAATCTCATGTTGTGGCTCTTTTTTTCCAGCTCCGCCCACTCCCATCGCACCACCGGAGCTCCTGGCCGTCGGTGCCACCTACCTGTGGATCAAACCCAACGCTAATAGCATCATCGGGGACGGACCCATCATCCTGAAGGAAGTGGAGTATCGAACCACCTCTGGGAACTGGGCGGAGACCCATGTGGTGGACGCTCCCACCTATAAACTGTGGCACTTGGACCCGATGTGGAGTATGAGATCAAGGTCCTGCTGTCCAGACCTGGAGAGGGGGGCACGGGGCCAGCGGGGCCCTCCACTGGTGACCCGGACCAAGTGTGCGGGTGAGTACGGCAGATGTTTTATCTGGACGTTTCATTTACGGTCATATCGTATGTTAGAATAGAGTGAAATTACTCTCTCGTTTCACATCTGGAGTGGACTGGCCATCTGGTATACCGTATCGTACTGGTGGGCACTACGGGCTGGTCTGATACGCTTTGGACAAGCAAGTGGAGGCAGAAAAAAGTGGGAAAAAACGTAGCAAGAAAAGAGTGAAAAGTGACTAAAATGGACCAAAGCAGTCGAGGAACCATGTGGTTACAGTATGTAATGGCAAAGGGAAGATTTAATGAGGAAAAGGTGGCAACGGTTGAAAAAGGCAAAAAAATGTGGAACAAAAAGAGGAAAAATATAGGGCTTATTTGGATGAAAAGTGGCCCAAAAACTGGATAAAAGTATCAAAAAAAACTTTCAAAAAAATATGAAAAAAAGGATATTTATTGGCAAACGAGTTTAAGTCTGAAAAAAGTGTCAGAACTTTTGAAAAAGGGGCAAAAATGGACAAAGAAATGGGTTCCCACATGTTAATAATTAAAATCTAGGCATAAAGAGCCACATGTTGAGAATCACTGACTTAATAACAGTTTCTACATGGTGGGCTGATTACTGTATGTAGTGGGCGGAATTTTTGTCCCATTTCACCCCTGGTTCACGTGTCAAACTCATGGCCCGGGGCCAAAATCCGGCCCTTAGGAGCATCCTATTCGGCCCGCAGGAGAAAGTAAAAATGACAGAAAAAATGAATAATTGTGTAAATGAAACTCAACAATATTTCAAAGGATCACAGTTTTCCTGGTGCTTATATCACATGATGGCTGTCCTTTTAATGTTACAGTCTCACAAAATCAACTTTTCCTGAGATTGTTACATAATGTTTCCCTTAATTAAATACAAATTGGTCACAAATCTGGGAAATTTGAAGTGAAGATGCTGTTGGGACTGATACAGTATCTGTCACTTATTGCTTGGATATTGTCAGTTTCTCTCTTATTATTTATTGTGGAAGTATAAACTATGGTACAATAATGTTGAATTTTCTCATTTTCCCACATAAAATCTGTGGCCCTTTGGAGATGGAGAAAGTGAAAATGACAGAGAAAACATGACTCATATCTTATGTAAAAGCCCAACTCAGCAATAACTATAAACCCTTTGTACAAAACATCACTTAAATTCACTATAAAATTGTCTTGTTACATTAAAAATGTTTCTATTATATCCTAAATAACTCTTCACACCAGTATTGAGTGTGAAAATTCACTCACAGGTGGTGGTAAAACTGAATTTAAAACATATTTTAATATTTCCTAACTACTTATGTGTAAGCTATAGACCTGTTTTGCATTTCATTAAATTGTAATGGAAAGTTTCCTGATGAATTTCCATGGTAATTACAAATACAAAGTCAATTATCTTAACTCAATTCCAATTCAGTTACGATTACAATGGTGACAGATTCTTAAAACTACAAATACGATTATAATTATAATTTACCTCAACCCTACTATGTACTATAAGGACATTTAGTATAAGGATAAAGATTTATCGTAGAAAGTGTTTGTTTGGGTGCCGTACGGACAACCCCGGTGCTATTGGTACGGTTACTGAAATACATAAACGTAGTGTCTTAGGTTTAGTCTTAGTCACATGACCTAAACTGGCTAAATAGGGGCGCTGCGTACAGATAGAATGTCGGTATATTGATACGACAATCGTACTGATAGCTACTGCCATTATAGTGTTTGTTAAAGTGGACAATATTTGACATGATAATAGGAATAAACACCCATGTGTTGTTGAAATGAGGACAAAGTCATCGTTGAGGGTTAAATCGTAGCAGTTGGAGCTGAAATAAGTCTTTGTTGGTGTAAATGTGGAAAAGTTGGAGAGACGTCTCACAGCGTGACGGAGACGATCAAGACACGGAAAAGTAGAAAAACACGTTCTCTTGTTACGACGGTAAAAGGTAATGATAATTGGGGTGTTTAGAATGTCCCCCACAGATGAAGATGAAGGAGGGCTGGAGTGTGAGGTTGGAGGAGGTGAAGGAGGAAGGAGAAGATGGGGGAGGTTGGATGGGGGCAATCACGGCTGATAATGACCGTCCCAGCGGGGGCGGAAGGACACGACGATGTGGCCGTTCATTTGATTAAGTGACAGCTCATCACATCTCTACTGGGCTTATTTAGTGTGCGTGTGCGTGTGTGTGTGTGTGTGCGTGTGCGTGTGTGTGCGTGTGTGTGCGTGTGTGTGCGTGTGCGTGCGTGCGTGTCCACGTTAAGAAGAAAACCCAACAGTACAAAAAAATGTTTCCTTATTAATTCTCTTGTTGCCATCTTGTATTTTTACCTTATCTTTACTGTTCTTGGTGACTTTGCCACTTCTTCATTTTATTGTGTAATTGTTTTTTTTTTTTTTCATAAAGTAAATGTTATTGTTACAAAACGGGACAACGTTAGCTATTTTTTCATTAAAGCAGAAACGCAATGAGATAACTAGCGGGAAACAAAAATGTCATAAATTCCCGTTTCAAGGTTTACCCATTTCTACGTCACTTTACGCTTTTCTCCGTTCATCGACTTATCTTTTTAGATGACTTTACTGGACAATAAACTTCACATAATTTGTAGCAAAGATGCTAAATAGGGTCAACTAGCGTTATCAGTTTTACATTTGATATGCTTCAGAGCATTTACGTAAAACGCTGAAAAACTCACGAGATAACGTTATGAGAACAACGTTAGCCACACTGCTAACCCTCAGCCACACGTTTACCACAGAAACCCCCATTACAATGTGTTGCATGCTCCCTAAATGTTATTGTGAACCTTTAACTACGCCAACAGTCGTAGTCATGTGACTAGAGGTGTAATGGTCGTTTATAATAATACATCATCAGCTTTGCATCACAATAAACCGAACCACTTCATCACAACACATTAAAAACACACTTCAGATGAAGCATGTATTTTCAATCACAGGATAACATGATCACTACTCGATCCGTGACACATAGCGAGATATTTTCAATGGGATCATGGGTGGAATTGGACTTATTTGTCACACTTGTCACATATTAGGGTGGGAACCTCTGGATACCTCACGATACGATACAAAGCACACAGCAGCGATTATCTCACAATATGACGACACTGCGATTATCGATGTACAGTATTGGTCAGAAATCAATCTATGATAATCTATGACATAACAAGAAAACAAAAAGATTAAGTGAAAAAATACAATTTTTATTTCATATCTCTGAAAGTGTCCTATGAACAGTGCAACATTTCTGTCAATAAGCGTCAACATACCAATGTAAATAAATATGTATAATAGTGCTTTATGTAAACAATAAATAGTGTCTTCTTACCAGTGACATCATTATTAGTGAAATATTCTTGTAAACAATATATTGGTTCCTTCAACAAACAGTGACAACATTTCTGTGAAGACGTACCTGCACATTTTAGTGAAAGGTTTTAAAAAAAAAATTATTCAAAAAATCTAAATAAAGAATTCAAAAAATGAATAAATCAAAAAAAAAAATTAAAAAAAATCGATACCTAGCGGGAGCATATCAGTAATCAATCGTTGCAGAAAAAATATCGCGATATATCGCCGTATCGAGACATCGTCACATCCTACTTTATGGTAGGGCTGCACAATTGATGATTATTTTTGGTTGCCACAAATAACTAATCTGATCATCGTCAATATTTACATTTAAAATACAGTCTGTGCAATAGTGTAATTATTCAGTTAGTTTTTGGTACATTTAAAAACATGTTTTTATTCTTTATAATTCAATTTTAAAGTTTTAATTTTGCACTGTAAACTGAAGACATATTGTTTGCATTAAAAACACAGATTCTTCCCTAATATGATAAAAAAGAATTGAGATTATAATCGTGATTACAATATTGATCAAAATAATTATGATTATCATTTGATCATAATCCTGCAGCCCTACTTTATACACATCAATCGCAAATGTGTGATCTTGTCGTGAGACACACACGTGAGGCATTTCCATGTCATAGTGTGGCCAATTTGAAAATGATAATTTTTCAAAAGGTGATTTTGATCATTTCAGTTTCAGAACTTGTTTTTTCATGATCACAAACAATAGGAGCCACATGTTATATGTCCTTTTGTATCGTGAGTTGACTCTTTTGTTACATCCCTAGTGTCCAGTGGTCATTATCTCATGGATTAGTCAGTGCGTAAGATGTCAGAATAATTGAAATATGTGTATTTGTTTTTAATCTTAATTGTAGTTTGTATTGTGTGCATGTGTTTGTAGACTTGTCTGACATTTTAGTGTGTTTTGTATAAATCTAATTCTAGAGATAATAAATGTCCACAAACTGTTGATTTTTCTCTTTCCCTTTCAGATATAATTCCTCTTTTGTTTTTTTCTTAATAAAAGCTGATAATAATGTTACCATTGGTTAATACGCAGCCCTCTGTAAAGTCCTAATTCACCTGCGGACATTACTCCAGCGTTCCACCTCCCTCGCCCCCTGTTTTTTAGTAGTATTTTAGTGTGAAGGATGGTAATGTGAGCGTTGGCTAATGTGCTACTCTATAAAAATGGATTTTTAATTCACCTGCAGGATATATACTGATTTGGCTGACACGGCTGCTTTATCATTCTGCCGAGCACAGCGTTATATAGACATTTAAGGCAGAATATGCTTTTAACATCAAAACCCACATGTTTTGAGCACTTTTACGGATTAGCAGGAATATTGAGTAACTGCCTGCATTAATGTATGTGTTGGTAAACAGGGATTTTCAGTTAAAAAGCAAAGATCAGGTCACAGTTTGATGCTGTTTTAGAGTCACTCTAGACCTTTTTATTACCCAAAAAAATGATAAAAATGATGTATCTGTGTGGCTAATGAGTATTTGATCTATTTTTCAGTCATAATTAGTTTAATTAAAGGGTCCACAGACAACCACAACAAGGAATGTAGAATTAAATCAGAAATTAAATGAAACAAACGTGTGTAAAACATTGTGCAAGACTTTTTCGTGTCCTTCATTTTCACTGACAGGGTCATAAAAATTATATTTTTTTTACTCGTTATGTTAATTTTCAAAATAATAATACTACCGTATTGAAAGATAGGCACCAGCAGACCCCTGGGATCCTAAAATAAAGGAACAAGCGGGTCAGAAAATGGATAGACAATAATAATGCATCAGTTTTATATAGCGTTTTATCATAGACACTCAAAGTCGCTTTACAGAATTAAGGCATTAGTCTTTCACTCACACTTAGTGGTGGTAAGCTACTATTGTAGCCACAGCTGCCCTGGGGCAGACTGATGGAAGCGAGGCTGCCAAAGTGCGCCATCGGCCCCTCCGACCACCACCAACACTGACACAATGACAGATACCACTGGGGTGACTGTCACCCCACTGTGGCACCTGGAATTCTCAGTGGTCTCCATCTAACGACTAACCAGGCCAGGCAGGCCTGCTTAGCTTCTGAGATCTAACGAGATCGGCAATGACAGGCTGGTGTGGATGAATGTGTTACATTTTCATGCATTTTTACTTAATAATCCGAACATGGTCATTGACTGAAAATCAGACAAACAACCTGCAAAAAGATTAAAATGCTAAATTTCACGTTAAGATAAATAT
Source organism: Gouania willdenowi (assembly GCF_900634775.1). Lineage (NCBI taxonomy): Eukaryota > Metazoa > Chordata > Actinopteri > Blenniiformes > Gobiesocidae > Gouania > Gouania willdenowi. The sequence continues at coordinate 2,984,281 of NC_041048.1, read as the reverse complement.
AATCCTGGACTATTTAGGGTGTGTTATTGCATTTAGCAGCAAAAAAACCCCCCAAAAAACTGTGACACAGGGACCAGTTTGGAAACAATAACGTACGACTCATACTAAGTATAGAGAAATACCAGGATGTATACCAGTGACGTGCCATCAGGGTAGGCAAGGTAGGCAGTGCCTACCCAAGGGTGAATTAATATTTTGATTATTTAATTCTAATTTTTTTTTTTTTCTTTTTTTTTTAATTATAAATTATTTATTTTCCATTTCCAACAGCCTACAGTACCTATAAGTTTGAAAGTGTCTGCATTTTGTGCGTTCATAGCCCAAATTACTAAACAGCGCTGTTTCCTGGAACAGCTGCACAGTCTCATTCTGTTGTAAGGCAGAGGGAGCCACGCCCCCTCCCAAAGGCACGTCACTCTTCTACCTCCGTTCCCATTGCGTGATTTTACGTGTTTGCGCATGCGCAGTCAGGTCCCCAATGTGACCTCAATTTACGCGTAAAGGCAGCGTAGAGACCTGCCTTTGTACGTAACTGTGCTATGCTAAATGCTATACGTAAATTCACTGTACATTACGTTCACGTGACTGCTGCTGCTACGTTCTGTAGCTAGTGGGCGGGATAACACTACAGTCAGGATGACAGTGATAGAGATGATAGAGAAACTTTGTTTTGAGGAAAACAACAGCTTTTAAAAGTTGGAGACCAACACCTGAGCTACCAGAGCTTCAGCTAAGGTAAGATCAGAACATGTTTCATACTTTTACACACAGTGAATGGAACAAAAGGAAGGATTGACTTGTGGATGCTCCTCACTGAGGATGTTCTAAGTTGTCATTTTCTCTGTGTTCTGTGTTTCAAACACAAACAATGGAAGCGCTGTCGTGTCATGAGATATGTTGTTGGGAGAGTATGGAGGCTATATTTAATAATTATGTGTTTCTTTAATGGTGTAAGATTTTGTGAGACGGCTAAACACTTGTTCATGTGGATCTTATTGGGTTTTTTCTTTCTTATTATGAATTTTATATTTTCATAAGCGCATTGAGATGACTTTGTTGGAAATTGCTTTATACGAATAAAATTGATTTGAATTGAATTGAATGAACACTTAACAGAAAATATGAAATTGTCATTGGTGGTCTCGATTTGCAACGTGCCTACCCAACCCTAGTGGTCACAGCACGTCACTGATGTATACTATATGGGGACATTTTTAAGTATGCACTTTAGGCACATCATACTCAACCGTCCCATGATGCATTGAGTGGAATGTAAAATGGTCCTGGTCCCATCTTCAACCTAAAAATCAAAAATCATTATTTAGAAAAATAAAATCCATAGTTTTTTTTAATCTATTGTGAATAGGGCTCTTGTTTTGAAGTTAACAGGAAGTATAGTCTGTAGCACATCGGAGGGTCTCCGAAAATCTCTGAAATGTCGGCATGAGTTTTATTTTGTTGTTATTGTGTTTTTGTTGTCATTTTCTTTGTGTAAGTAGTTGTTTTATCTTTTTTTGTAATAATTTTCTGTATTTTTGGATTTTTTTGTGTACTTTTTGCATTTTGCTGTCGATTTTTGTGGTTTTTGGAGTTATTTTGTGTGTTATGTCGGGGTATGCATTCTTTTCTAATTCTTGAAATACAATTTTTGGGGATTTGTTTTGGGGGTCGCACACAACTAGCCCAAGGGCCACATATGGGCCCCCGCGTCACCAGTTGCCTATGTCTGGTGTAAGGCCTATCTTTGTCAAAAAAATAAATAAAAAGAATCAAACATCCACTTTTCAAAATGAAAGCATATCTTTTTTTTATTTATTTTTTTTAATTTATTTATTTTTACCTTTTTTGTAAATAAGGCTTTTTGTCAGCAGCACAATCGTGGGCAATATCCAAATCTCCAAAATGTGTGAATGAAATGTGTCTACGTGAGTTTTATGGATCATGACAAATGAGCACATGTTGATATTCTACTTGGTCACTTTCTCACTTAAATGTTTTCAGAACTTTCAAAGTAAAGGTGGAGAATCAACAGATATTTATCCTCAGTGTGAACAAGGTTTTGTCCTTGTAGGTTCCAAATGCATCTTGGGAAACTTGGAAGTATACTTCAGTGGAACGCTCATCATCCTAATCATACTATTATAGTATATAGTAGACAGTATATACTATAGTAGTAGACAGTATTACTATAGTATATAGTAGACCGTATACTACAGTATATAGTAGACAGTATATACTAGAGTATAGTAGACAGTTTTACTATAGTATAGTAGACAGTATATACTATTATATAGTAGACAGTATATACATAGTATATAGTAGACAGTATATACTATAGTATATAGTAGAGACAGTTTGTACTATATATAGTAGACAGTATATACTATAGTATATAGTAGACAGTATATACTATAGTATATAGCAGACAGTATACTATAGTATATAGCAGACAGTATATACTATAGTATATAGCAGACAGAACAGTATATACTATAGTATATACTGTAGCAGACAGTATATACTATAGTGTATAGCAGACAGTATATACTATAGTATATAGTAGACAGTATATACTATAGTAATAGTAGACAGTATATACTAGTATATAGTAGACAGTTTGTACTATAGTATATAGTAGACAGTATATACTATAGTATATAGCAGACAGTATATACTATAGTATATAGCAGACAGTATATACTATAGTATATAGCAGACAGTATATATATAGTATATAGCAGACAGAACAGTATATACTATAGTATATACTGTAGCAGACAGTATATACTATAGTGTATAGCAGACAGTATACTATAGTATAGAGCAGACAGTATATACTATAGTATAGAGCAGACAGAACAGTATATACTATAGTATATACTGTAGCAGACAGTATATACTATAGTATAGAGCAGACAGTATATACTATAGTAATAGCAGACAGAACAGTATATACTATAGTATATACTGTAGCAGACAGCTCCAAGTTGAGCATAACTAATACTGTTAGCAAGTTTGCTTTTCAATAAAAGTGTGTGTGTGACTAAACCTCGATTAGATCTGATCCTCAAAAGATCCTGTGCTACAATGCGTCAACATTTTTAATGTTTTCTTGGTCTGATCAAGGATTGGATGAGAACACACACACACACACACACGTACTTTCTCACCTTGGGTGTTACTCACCCTGCTTGCTCACAGCTTTTCAAAGTGTTGATTACAAACGCTACACTGCTGTGAGTGTAAAGCGTGTGTCACTGTTTATTCAGTGTCAAACACACTCGTACTTCCTCCGACGTGTGAACGCATTTCATCTTTTCTATGTTTACATTTGCTACTACTGTGTTGTTTTTTTTTTAATACATTATCGTATATACTGTATGTGTGTGTGTCTGTTAGCCTGTGCTAAAGTGTGTCATTCATGTTTCTGTGTGTGTCGCGTAGGCAAACTTCTCCTCCGAGCTTTTAAGTCTCACTCAGATTTTTCGGCTGTTCTCACTTCATTTCTCAGACGTACAAACTTCACACCCGTGTACTCCCTCTTCTGCTTCATATGACAAGCATCTAACAAAACCCTTGAAATAGAACAGAAAGTCTGTTACCAGGAAGACTTTGATGTATTAATGGGTGTTTAGTGGATTCTGTTGTTTGAGTTAGAGAAAGAGCTTTGACTATTGGAATTGTTGAAATATTTTGTGCAGGAATCCACTGTTAAGCAGCATATTTAACCAAAATGTAGCATCAAAAACTGAAGAAGTGTTTCTACATTTAAGATCATTGTATATTATGAAGTTTGTTACTGTTTTTACGTAAACAAAACTTTTTAAACCTATATCTTCTCACAATTTTTGCTCAAGTTTTGTTTGTAAACAATTCAATCTTTATATTCTTCATTCATATTATACATTATGTTAGCACTCAGTGATGAATATAATAAACACTATTTTGGTGTTTAAGCTCATGTATTGCTTTCATTGGTTTTTCATATATCATAATACATTTAAAGTGAAAAAACTGTGCTTTTAATGTCAAATATTGTTGTGAGATTAATAATTACAGATACTGTACATTTATTTAATGGAGTCCCACTTTTAGTTTTTAGACGTTGGATTTAATAAACCTGGCCTCGGGTCTTCATCTCAATAACTGAGTGTAAAATAGCGTTCATGTTCAGCACAGCAACACTTACTTAGTGTGAGAGCGTCATAAAGAGGGAGTATAATAGTATAATATGTCAGCTCACTTTACAGGTTTTTAACTAGATTTTTAATTGTCACGTTAAGCTCCTAAAACTTAATATGAGTGTGGGGGAAACTGTGCAATTATGCAAATTGATGTGGCTCTATTAAACTGACAGGATTTCATATCCTGACATGTCCTAACAGAACGCACAAAGGCACCACGCTGGAACGATGACAAGACAAGAAATTCATAAAAGGAAGTGTAAGACACGCTGTGGGTGTGTCTGGCTCAGCAGGTGAAGGACACCAGGTCAGATTTAAGGGAAGCAACGGAGGGGATAGAAAAGCTTTTTGAACAACTTTAAATGAACAGCTGGAAATGAACAGCTGTTTAGAAACAGCAAAGAAAAAAAAAAGTTCAGCAAAGTCGACATGAAAATGCACAGTGACGATGGCTGGGTTTGAAATCTCATACTAACGTTCATTTCATCCATCGAACTCGAGCAAAACACATTCATGCCCACATTTTGAAGATGTTTGGAGACCCTCCGTTGTGCTACTGACTAAACTTCCTGTTCACTTCAAAACAAGAGCCCTTTTTACAAAAAGGTTAAAAAGCTAATTGAAGACAAGAACAGATGCTTTTTTTGAAAAGGGGATGTTTGATTTTTAGCTTGAAGCCATTTTATAGTATAGGACCATTTTACATTCCACTCCCTATGCATCATTGGGTGTTTTAGTATGACTAGTGTGCACACCATGCATACTTAAAATATGTCCCTATATAGTATACATCCTGGTATTTCTCAATCTTCCCATACTATCTAATGTGAAGGTATAACATACTTCTTTTGACGTCAAACTTAGTATGAGTAGTATTGTTAGTATGACATGTTGAACACACCTTTACTCTCCTTTAAACATTGTGCTGACACGCTCTGGTGGCTGAAGTTAGCGAGTAATTACAGACTGTTGAAGGATTTCTATTCTCAGGGTTTGTTGTGTCTTTAACAGCCTGTGATTTACTTGATAACTTTAAAGGTCCAGTATGATGCTATTTTTATATCTCCATTTGTTTTAAGAACCCCAAAAACACAGTATTTGAGGTTTTTTCTCTCAAACTCGCCTTTTTTCTAGAGTTTTAGCCTCTGAAAAGTCAGTTTATTGATGCTTCTAAAAACAGGCTGTTTTGGGGCCTTCATGCACATGCATGAGTGGGCGTGTCTGTAGACGCGGACTTCATACCACAGCTTTAAAACCATAGTGGGTTTTTTTAGCTATCCACACACTCTTGTTATTGTTTTTAGCCAAAAAAAACTGCACATTACAGTGAAACACATGGATATTTAAGAGGCTATTGTGATTGTGAGTCAGACAAACACTGTTTCAATGTGTGTGTTTATCACATCAGCAGCAGTGGAGTTAGTCAGCTGAGTCAGCTGTTTAAACACTCATTGGAGCTGCTACGTCACTTTCTTCTCCTCCTCTGTTCTACTGATTACAGGAATAGTCCATTCAAGGTGATCGTCCACTATTTTGTCCGACCACTGAGTCGCATTGGGTCAGATCATGTAAAAGACGATATGAACGATATAACGGGTACTTAAAATGGAACTGATTGTAACTGTTCCCTGAGTTTTAGCTCTGAGGTTTTTTGAGAGGGAGGAGCTTACGTTCGTATTGGGTAGGAGGAGCCAGGATTGTCAGGAGGAGGAGTTTCCATAATGTGACGTACATCACGTGGTGAGAAAAATCTAACTCACCCTTTTGGAGCTGATTTTTTACAGAATGTGGAATAAGAAGTATATCACTGTAGCAAAACCATTATAAAGTTATTTTTTTCCTAATACTGCCCCTTTAAGAAATAATGTATTTTCTGAGACATAGAGATATTTTAATAAGTACATGAAAACAGACTTTAATGATGAAAAGAAGGAGAGGAACGCTGAGGGAGGAGAACGTGGATAATAATAGATGGATTAAACTCCCTTTATGCAAACCTATTAGTAGTACATTAGTATGACATAACATGGCCATTATGACACAACGTTGACTTGTTTGACTCTATGACTTTGTCCGTCGCCTGAAGAGAATCTGGAGACATTTACAAGTTCATCTGATAAAAGTTTAAAAACAATGTAGGCCCATTATTATTCAAATGAGTGTTTGATAATGTGTAAAAAACGAAAAATGCACACACTGAAAACATTACGTTAGCTAGTTAGCATAGCCCCTGTCAATGTGTAGTGTTCTTTTAATTTACCAGCTCAACCTAGCAGGCAATAGGCTGGCTGACTTACTCAGAAGACAATGCTTATCATATAAACCAGGGTTTCTCAAATGGGGGTAAGTGTACACCAAAATGACAACAAAAACACACACAAAAATCAAAACAAAATTGTTACCAGCAACACACAAAATGACAGAGACACACTAAATGACAGAAAAATACACAAGATTACTGCAAAATACACAAAAATAAAAAAGATACAGAGAAACAAACTAAATGACATAAAAAAAAACAACCAAAACACACACAGAGACAGAATAATTTCAATAATACCAACAACGCACAAAAACTACAACAAATACACACAAAAATCTGAATAAGTAAAAGAACAGACAAACAACAACAAATAACAAAAAATGAAACCAAAAACACACAAAATGACACAGAAATGATCTTGATTCGACCATGAACTGAAAATACAAGCATCAGTCTTGCTTCCACACCAGGCGGGAGATGACCAAAATGATTAAAAACGAAACAAAAATATAAATACATATATTTAGGAGGCATTAAATACTGTTTCTTTCCACCTATTTACAAAATTATATTTTTTAAAATGTGTTATCACCATTCATTCCATCATTATGCTCTATAGTTGTTTTTATTTCATAGAATTCTGAGCAAAATGTTGAAGTCAGAAATCAAAGAAAGGGGTACTTGAGCTGATGTAAACCAGTGTGGATGTTGATTTAGACTGTAGTTACAGGCAGAAACCTTCGTTTAAGACAGAGCAACAGAATGTAACAAAGGAACGTCACTTTTCTCCTGTGAGTGTATCTCTGAACATCTTCATTATATAAATCAAGAAATGTTTCCCAGACTCCATATCAGGCTCAGACCAATGACCTTCGAACCAATGCCACCCATTATTCTATTGGTGGATCAATCAATAAATAAAGTTTCTAAGCTTTTAATTGACCTCTGCACACTTTGATCATAGACGCAAGTTGTTCTGATTGACGTTGATGTGGGAGTACATTGGTTCACGTTTATATCTCAGAGGTCAGCAGCAGCTGTTGGTTCGTTTCAATCCGACGGGAACGATTCATTCACACGCTTTAGAGTCGGAAAACACACAAGTCAAATCCAAAGGAAGCTTTGCACACTTTACAATATATAGTGGATGGTCAAGAGGGGCTGTGGAGAGATCTGTGCGTGTGTGTGTGTGTGTGTGTGTGTGTGTGTGTGTGTGTGTGTGTGTGTGTGTGTGTGGTGTTGTGTGTGTGTGGTGTGTGTGTGGTGTGTGGTGTGTGTGTGTGTGTGTGTTGTGTGGTGTGTGTGTGGGTGTGTGTGTGTGTGTGTGTGTGTGCGTGTGTTCTGTGCACGTTTTGTAAAAAGAAAAAAAAAAAAAAAAAGCAGAAAGAGACCCATTACATGAAATAGGTTGAGCTCTAATTGGACACTCTTTGCTAATTGACATATTGGGACATATTTGCGTTGTTTCCAGGGCAACAAGCCTGGATCTCTATCTGTGAGCAAAGCACGAGTGGAAAAGAAGAAAAAAAAAAAGGGACAGAGGAAAACAAAGAGAAGTTAACTAGAGCTCAGCTCTGATTGGTTAATGTATCATTTTACCACCGGAAAGAAACAAATCCACAAAAATTGCATTTTAAGAATTGGAAAGAATATATAGCTTCACATAATAACAAAAATAACTCCAAAAACACACAAATTGACAGCAAAATGCAAAAAGTACACAAAACACACACAAAAAAAATCCCAAAATACACAAAATGACCACAAAGAAAGATACAACATCCACTTAAACAAACAAAATTACTACAAAAACATAAAAACAACAACATAAAACTCACGGAAACAAATTCAAGGCCGACGACTCAGAGATTTTTGGAGACCCTTCATTGCGCTACTGACTAAACTTCCTGTTCACTTCAAAACAAGAGTCCTATTTACAAAAGTGAAATAAAAAAAATGGAACTAATAGAAAACGAGAAGAGATGCTTTTATTTTCTAAATAATGATTTTTGATTTTTAGCTTGAAGCTGGTTCCAGGACCATTTATATTTCACTCACAATGCATCATGGAATGGTTGAGTATGACTAGTGTGCTTACCGTGCATACTAATACAGTATATATGTTTCCATATAGTATACATCTGGGTATTTCTTACAGACTCAATCTTTCCATCTTTCCATATGTTAGTATGAGTAGTACGTTAGCATGAGTAGTACGTTAGTAAAAGTAGTACGTTAGTGTGAGTAGTACGTTAGTAAGAGTAGTACGTTAGTAAGAGTAGTACGTTAGTAAGAGTAGTACGTTAGTAAGAGTAGAACGTTAGTGTGAGTAATACGTTAGTAAGAGTAGTACGTTGGTAAGAGTATTACGTTAGTGTGAGTAGTACGTTAGTAAGAGTAGTACGTTAGTAAGAGTAGTACGTTAGTATGAGTAGTGCGTTGGTGACAGTAGTACGTTAGTAGAGTAGTACGTTAGTGTGAGTAGTACGTTAGTGTGAGTAGTACGTTAGTGTGAGTAATACGTTAGTGAGTAGTACGTTAGTAAGAGTACGTTAGTAAGAGTAGTACGTTAGTAAGAGTAGTACGTTAGTGTGAGTAGTACGTTAGCGGAGTAATACGTTAGTAAGAGTAGTACGTTAGTGTGAGTAGTACGTTAGTAAGAGTAGTACGTTAGTATGAGTAGTACGTTAGTGTGAGTAGTACGTTAGTGTGAGTACGTTAGTGTGAGTCATCGTCTGCACAAACTTCCTGGTGATTAGAGATGAGGCAACCTTGGCTTTAGTCTGTCTGGTTGGGGAGCTGAAAGGGAGATAAGCCATGTGTTTTTGATACAATCTATGTCAATGTTCCAATTGCCTTGTGTCCTGGGTCTCTGCTATAATCCAATGAGTGGTTTAACTTCTCCAAGTTGTTATCAATAACGATAGGCGATCTGATATTGTTCAACACATGAGTTTCCTATCCACTTTTCCTTAACCCCTGGAAGTGTTTAAGTGGTGGCCATGATAAGGTGCGTTCCAATTCTCTAAAAGCTAAGGAAAGGAGGCTCAATGCTTCTTTTTAACCTCCTTTATTCTAGGATACCGATGCATCCTTACAAAAGGAGACCAGATAATCCTGACCCACAATTCCTTGTGGTGACACATTTAAGGGACCCACTCAGCCGAGTGTTCACAGAAACTCACGATGACATAAAACAGACACTGTTTTTTCACCACAGCAAATGTTCGCTTCTGACTGATTATTATGTCACCTGGTGAAAGTGCGTCTGATTGTTAAAACAACATTATGGCTTTTCCCCTAACTCCTTTAGGAAGTCCCCTAACACCTTTCCTTAACCCTGTGAAGGAGTTAAAGAAAATGGATAGGAAAGGAGATAGGAGGGAATATTCATCGTTGTTACCTGAGAAAAGCCTGAACACAAACATTCACAGGTTCATCTGATACAAGATTAAAATATAAAGATGTTTAAAAACAACTTAGGTGAATTATTACTAAAATAGGTGTTTTAAAATCAGTACCAAACAAAAAACACACACCAAAGTCTAGATCCAATGCAGAGTTGTGATTGGCTGCCGTTGCTGATCCAACACAGCTGAGTTTGTCAACTAGTCAGAGCACGAAGAACTTCATGAAACCATGAGCACAAGGACACGTGGAATCTTCTGGACCAGGTTTGGACACATCACGTCTCTGATTACATTCAGCTCCATAATGGTTGTTCGTCGCAACAATAATCAAGTGGTTTGGTGATTAGAGTTGTTTATCTGCATGATGGAGCCTAATGAGGACTGTTGTGATGTTGTTTGTTAGAGG
>NC_041048.1:2218542-2268542 GCF_900634775.1 Gouania willdenowi | reverse complement strand
CTATTTTACGTTCCACCTGCAATGCATCATGGGACGGTTGAGTATGACTAGTGTGCCCACCATGCATACTTAAATATTGTCTCCATATACAGTAGTACACATATCCAGATATTTCTCACGTACTCAACCTTGACATACTATCTAATGTGAATTACATCGCATGTGAATTACATCAGTGTTTTTTAACCTTGGGGTCGGGACCCCATGTGGGGGAATTAAAATTGGGCCGCTTAACATGTCTAGTAGGCAAAGTGGTAAAAAAAAAAAAAAAATGGTAAAAACTGATTAAAATTTGATTCTATTTGTTGAAAAAAACTGTTTTGTTCTGAATCTTTTTTCAGTGAGTCCTAAAACCCCGCCTCCTGACCAATAAGATCTTTTCGAAAACGACCTGACCAATAAAAGGAGGATCATTGTGAATGCGTCACTGTGTGGATCTGATGTGACTCTGAATATTTAGACATCAATGCAATCCTTTCATTTACTGACGATGACACCCCATAGGAAACATATAGATTTATATCTGATAAAGTCAAATAAGTCGGCTGATAAAGCCTGCGTGCATCAGGCGCTTTCAGACCAAAAACATAATTAATTCCTTCATTAATTAGTGTATTCTGTGGTGATGCTGAGAGATAATATAAAATATAAATATATTCCACCTTAAGATGTAGGCTGATCTCTGTTTATAATCTCACTAATTTAATCATTAACACTCATCAATTCCTGCATTAATTACTTTCTGATTTTACTGCAGCAACAGTGTTGTTTTTGGTCAGAATTATGGATTTTAATTCTTCATATTTTTAAAGAAATATTCCTCAATTGTGACGTAAGTTGCTCTAAACAGTTTCTCAGTGATTGTGATTGGTCTGACGCTGTAATCTCCTCGTCTGTCACTAGAGGGTGCACGTCGTTAGGCTGAACTCAACATGCTTAACCGAGTTATAATCTAGATTAGTACTACAGCTTCTGTCTGACGGTGAATGTTTGGTTTGGTGAAGCTAACGGAGATAAATCTAGGATATAATTATCTAGCTTCATAGTGTAGCCCCCTTTGTGCATTAATCAGCCAGACATTTGTGGTATCAACCTGGGCTCACGACCCAACAAAAGGTTGAGAACCAATGCACTACATACTCATTTTGACATCAGACTTAGTATGAGTAGTATCAGGGCCGGCCTTCCCGATAGGTAACACAGGGGGCCGCCTAGGGCGCCATCTGCAGGAGGGGTGCCAAATTGCACCGCCCAATTTATTTTTTAAAATTTTTTAAATAATATTTTAAAAAGGTATAATAAACCATCACTGTACATGTTTTCTCTTAATTGAATATTAATATTAAAAATCTATAACTATACCTGCTTATCTTCTGCCCATATTTTTATTTATTTTATTTTCATTTTTGTTCTATTCTATATAACTCTGTTGTGTTGTTTGCACATTGTGTTCTTTGGTTTTAAGATTTGTGTTACTGACTAGTGAAACCATACACTGAAACTTTTATATTTTATTTTAACTTTTGATTGCACCGCTTTTGTTATTGTTCCCTCGATACATTTGCACTACAACTGTAGGTGTTATATTGTATTATGGTGCATTATTTTAAAATGTGACAAACATGTTAGCATGTAGCTGATAAACAAAGAAAAAACATTCGTATGGATTAAAATACTAGCGCGCGCACACACAGCGCTTCCCTGCAGTCATTGGGGCACAGCTCTATAAGTGGTCCGCAGCATTCCTGACATGTGCAGGGGAATGCTGAGCGCTCGTACACTCGGGAACGTCTATTTCCATGAACAGATCTGGCCTGTGTGCACAGACAGACAGGTGTGCATTGGTGCCTAAATCCTGTTTAAGTTGCTCCACCATCAACTGTCACTAGCTCCTGCATGTATGCATGGAATGTGTTTGGTGGGGCCCCCCAGGGCCCATTAGGAGACAAACGAGGACAGAGAAATACAACAACATTGGAACTGAAACCTATGAAATATTAAACCATGTGAGGAAAACCACATCGGGCTGTTAGATCCTGGTAAAGAATGAAATGTGTCCAACAACATTAAAGCTTGTATAAAGTAGACTATCATCATATTTACCTACAGCAGTGGTCTTTATAGACATAGTCATCCTCTGACTGTACACACACCAGCTGCTACTAATCCAGTTCTTTAGAAGGATTTCATGTCACTATTACACTTTGTGCAAATTAGTTTGAGAGCAATAAAAAAGAGCAATCGTTGAACACTAACAGATGGATCGAGCAACGTGTGATTTATGGATCATAAAAACATGAAGAAAACATCTTTAGAGGCAAAAAGGAGCTTCAAGTTCAGCCACAAGAACTAACCCTACTATAAACTACAAACTCTATGATGCTGTCTATACTATATACTGTAAATATGATTAGGATGATGACTGAAAATACTGACAAAACTTCTGGTTGAAAAAGTGTAAAAAACTAATGGGAGACAAGAAGAGATGCTTTCATTTTGAGAATGGGATGTTTAGGGATTTTTAGCTTGGAGCTAGTCCCAGGACCATTTTACATTCCACTCGCAATGCATCATGGGGCAGCTTTTGTAAATACGGCTCTTGTTTTGAAGTTAACAGGAAGGTTTAGTCAGTAGCACAATGAAGGGTGTCTGAAAATCACCAAAATGTGTGAATGAAATGTGTTTTTGTGAGTTTTATGGATGAAATGAGCACATGTTGATATTCTACTTGGTCACTTTCTCACTTTAAAATGTTTTTAGAACTTTCAAAATAAAGGTTGAGAATCAACAGAGATAGATTCAGGTTTTTGTCCTTGTACAGTAGGTTCCAAATGCATCCTGGGAAACATGGAAGTATACTTCAGTGTGAACGCTCATCATCCTAATCATACTAATAGTATGTAGTAGACAGTATATACTCATTGAGTGTCACACTCGAATGTGGCAAAAAACGTCTGGTTATATCGTATCGTATCATATTTCCTAAGAATTTGTATTTTTGTGAGGCAAAATGTATCATTATTTTCATAAAACCCAAAATGTTCTCAGATTTTCACCTGCCTCCGCCATCTTGCTTTAGTTTGTTGCATTGTGGGAGATTTTTTAACCAACTTTTTTTGTTCAACACTAGAATCAATGATGTCATCATGACACTGTATCGATGCAGAATCGTCCATTTTCGTCATCGCGATGCATCGTAAGCATGATTTACATTTTGGGACTTCCTCAGGTCTCAGAGTGAGGTCTCAGACCATACTGACTCATGACTCAGCAAAACCGCAGTCAGATGAAACAGCAAACCAAACGCTGTCAAAAGATACGGCCTCAGGCTTCAAAATAAAAGTCATCATACTCAACGGCCTCAGTCTGTCAAACACGACATGACGTTTTATTTTCAAGGATGTGGAAGTAAGTTGAAAAGCCGTTTTTCCTTTTTTTTTAATTTATTTTAAGATATATTAACGTACAGTTTTATTATTAAATACCAAGTATAATGAAATGTTAATATATCTTAACCTTTAAAAATAAATAGAAAATAAAAGCTTTCAACTTTCAACTCTCGTATCCGAAGCAGCGCATATTGATGTGTATTTCCGGTTTCTTTCAAAACAAAATGCCATGTCGTGTCCTGAGGCTGATCTGACCTAAATGTATTAAAAATAAAGGTGTGAGTGAAACCCTGGCATAGACAATAACAGCCTCAGCAGTGATATTATGAACAATAACAGCTCTCTGATATACATCTACTTTCTTTGCTGAGTTATTTATACATACAGTATATATACAAAGGTGAAGGAATGTAACTAATGCTGTGGGTGTGTCATGTGGTGCACACGTCACACAACATGTTTGTTGGTTTGATCTGGTGAAGTTGTTTCACCTCCAGCCTTGTATTCTTGTTCTGCTAATGATAGAAAAGGTTGGAATGGATCTCGGAGCTAAAACTACAGATTAGTTTAAAGCTGCCGAGGACGATAACTAACGTTTTTAAACTCTAGACTTACATGTATTTTATCTAGTGGCCATACCAGCCTCTGATTGGCCGATCCCGTTAGATCTGTGAAGCTATGCAGGTCTGGTCCTGGTTTGGGCGACCGTGGCTCAGTGGTAGAGTGGGTTGTCCAGTGACCGAAGGGTTGGGGGTTCAAATCCCGCTCTAACTGAGTCCTTGGGCAAGGCACTTTACCCACATTGCCTTGTATGAGTGAGTATGAATTGTGTATGAATGTTGGTGGTGGTCAGAGGGGTCGTAGGCAGGAAATGGCAGCCACGCCTCTGTCAGTGTTCCCTAGGGCAGCTGTGGCTACATTGTAGCTTACCACCACCGGTATGACTGTGTGAGTGACTGGTGTGAATGAATAATGGTTTCTGTAACGCGCTTTGAGTCTCCTCGAAGAAAGCACTATATAAATCCAAGCATTATTATTATTATTATTATTATTATTATTATTATTATTATTATTATTATTATTATTATTAGATGATGGAGAACACTGAGAATTCCAGGTGCCACAGTGGGGGACAGTCGCCTCAGTGGTATCTGTCATTGTGTCCTTGGGCAAGGCATTTCACCCACATTGCCTAGTATGAATGTAGTGTGTGCGTAAGTGTTGGTGGTGGTGGGAGGGGCCTTTGGCGCACTATGGCAGCCTCGCTTCCGTCAGTCTGCCTCAGGGCAGCTGTGGCTACAACTGTAGTTTACCACCACTAAGTGTGGAGTGAAAGAATAATGCCTTAAGTAAAGCGACTTTGAGTGTCTATGATAAAGCTCTATATAAAGTTGATGCATTATTATTATTATTATTATTATTATTATTATTATTATTATTATTATTATTATTATTATTATTATTATTATTTTTATTATTATTATTGTTATTATTATTGTTATTATTATTATTATTATTATTATTATTTTTATTATTATTATCTAAAAGTTATGCCCCCAAAAACACTGTCAGTGACATTTCTGCTGTTCACACATTGAACGTTGTTGACCAAACTATGTTGGATGTAACACCAGAATACGACTGAAATCAGAGTGATGATGTCATATCACTGGTTAACGTGTTTATCAAAAGTAGAAGAAAAAAATTACATTAAGCAAATCATTTTAATGTAAAACATATTATTACAATTGTAACAAGCGAGAAATAAGTATTTTTTTATTGTTTATTGTATTAGTGAAACATTTAACATGAATTAATTTAAAATGTTTTATTTTCAGTGTTCTGGGTATTTATTTATTTATTTATTTATTTATTTATTTATTTATTTTTATTTTATTTTTATTTTTTTAAATGTGCAGCCTTTAACTCCTTTATGGAGGTAGATTTGTGTCTATATTATTAATTTAAAAAATGTAATTCATTCAAAAAAGTCAGCTTCAATCAAAATTAAGTATTTTCATTTAAATAAAAAAGTATTTGAATGCAAAAAATAACAATAATTAAGACCCAAAATGATTGCATTTAAACACTACACATCTACCTTTATTCTCTTTTGCAATTGATTAGTTTTAAAGGTTTGACATAGAATAAATAGTTTTGATTACAAATAAATAAGTATTAAATATGTGTTTGCTTTGTTTACTTTCTATTAGGTGTGGATACAGAATATTTTCTATATTTAGACGGTTAAACTGTAAACCATGTTGATGATGGATGTGTCTCTCTGTCTCTTCAGATGACGGCCCTTATGGAAAAACTAAAGATATATCAGGAGCGGAGCACAACATGGCCTTGAGAAGACACAGTATACCAGGTAAATCCCAGCTTTACAGCAAATAAATAAAAAAGATATGATATTTGTAACTACACAATAAAACTACAGGTCAGAACCCTGGAGAACATGCAACCTCTACACAGAGTGGATTCAGGTCTGCTGCGTACGGTTATATTTAGTTCAAGTTGTATGAAATAAGCTGAAACAGTGCTTTTAGTGTTTAGACTGTTTTGGTCTGTTGTACCAATATAAATGACAACAATAACACACTCAACAACAACAAAAATACACAAAAGTGACTCAAAATAAATATGCACAAAGTTTACTTCAAAAATGTACAAAATGACTCATAACACGACAAAGGAAAAACACACAAGATAATAACGAAAATGCACAAAATAAGAGAAAATTGAACAATATGAGACCACAAAAAAAAAAGAATAAAATATAAAAAACTACTACAATAACACACAAATCCACTTAGAAAATACACATGGTCATTATTCTAGACACTGAGCTGAATGTTGATGTATAAATAATATATAGTGTCATAATAGTTACCGCTGGTCTTCACCGTACACTAGACATAGACAACTGGAGGCTCGGGGGCCACATGCAGCCCTCGGTCTAATTTTGTGCAGCCCCTAAAACAAAATTTGAATTCATGAAAATGTCAACAAAGCTACACATAATAATAACAAAGACGCTCTAAACAACCACCTAAACTCAAAATAACTACAAAAACACAAAAAATGCCAACAAAATTGCACAAAATGACAGAAAAATACACAAAATGACAACAATAACACACTAAACTACAAAAAAATACACAAAAGTGATTCAGAAATCACAAACTTTTCAAAGTTGACTGTAAAAATGCACAAAATGACTCATAACACACACGACAAACGAATACACACAAGATAATAATGAAAATGTACAAAATAAGATAAAATTTAACAAAACGACAACAACAAAACCCACAAAAAGAGACACAAACACACAAAGAATTAGACTATGATATACTGTATGTATTAAAAAAAAACTACTACAATAACACACAAATTGACTTTAAAAATGCATAAAATGACTCAAAACTCACAAGACGAAGGAAAAACACAAAAGTCAATAACGAAAATGCCAGAACAGCATGAAAAACACAGTTAGATGTGTGTTCTAACCTAGACCTTCATCCAAACAAGCCACACTACAGAGCTCACTCACACATGCTGTCCCTTGGTAGAGAAAAAGCCAAAAATGGCTGATATTGTGCAGCTGTTAATAAATGTGCCTGTGTGGAATTTTTCATCAGAAAATTGAACCTAGAATTGTTTTATTTGAATTAAAAATATTCAGATTGATCTCGTATATCGACATTTTGAGAGATATGATTTTTGGTGCATATCGCCCAGCCCTAGACCCTCGGATCAGATACAATCACATTGTTGTGAACAACAGTGGAGGGTAGAGTGAGTCAGCATCTGACAATCTAAAGGGAAAAACGTTGTCGTCTCCAAGGAAACGACTGTTTCCCCAAATCCACCCATTAGTTTGTTTTCCTGTGTTCAACCCAACAACACGTGACCTTCTGAAGGTTTTTTACACGTGTTGTAATGACCTGCTGTGGGAATAGTGGAAAACAATAGTCAGTAGTTCTTTCATGTTGTTTTTATCGGCCTTGGAGAGTTTGTTTTAGTTAGTTTATGTTTAGTTTTAATAGCTCAGCACATCTGAATGGTGTTGGTTTGGATCATTTAGTAACTAGATTTAAAATGTCTAGAGTATCCATAGGTTATTAATATTTAATTATATGGTTTTTTTCTCTTTGGTAGATCAGGTAAACAAACATTCCCCTATTTTTTTATTACATCATTTATGCTGAAATACTGAAGTGACAAATACAGAAACTCTGTATTTAGAAACTAATTTTTTTATTTGTTGTTACATTAAACCTGTAGTTCCTCTTTTCTCTTATAGAGAATAATAATGGAATGAATGAATGATAGACTCTTATTTTGTAAGTGCAATAAAACAGTATTTTACTATTGCATATTAGGGCTGCATTAAAATAAAAGAAAAAAAAATATGCCTACTATGAGATTAAAGTCATAATATTTCAAGATTAATGTCATAATTTTATGAGAATAAAATCATATCTTTAAAAAAAATTATAATTTATGAGATTAAAGTTGTAATATTTTGAGAATAAAGTTGTAATATTTCAAGAATAAAGTTGTAATATTCTAGATTAAAGTCATAATTTTATGAGAACAAAGTCATATCCTATGAAAATCATAATTTTATGAAATTAAAGTTGTAATATTACAAGATTAAAGTCATGATATTTTGAGAATAAAGTCATAATTTTATGAGGATAAAGTCATATCTTAATAAAATCATAATTTCATGAAATTAAAATTGGATTATTTTGAAATTAAAGTAATAAATTCACGAGATTAAAGTCATCTTGATAAAATCTTAATTTTATGAGATCAAAGTTGTATTATTTCGAGATTAAATTCATAATTTTATGAGAATAAACTTGAAATACAAACAGGATCTTGTGTGTGTTTTGGTCATTCGTGCGTTATGGAGAATGTGGATCATTTAGTGAGATTATATTTCTCTCTCTGTTTCACACGCTGTGAAATACTTTGTTTATTTTTATTAATTAATAAAAACACTTATTTAAGCAATATTATTAATGAAGTCGTCAGATCTTTGGAGTAAACAAGAACGCAGGGTTTGATTATTGTGTTTATTGAGTTTATGTGTGTGTGTGTGTGTGTGTGTGTGTGTGTGTGTGTGTGTGTGTGTGTGTGTGTGTGTGTGTGTGTGTGTGTGTGTGTGTGTGTGTGTGTGTGTGTGTGTGTGTGTGTGTGTGTGTGTGTGTGTGTGTCGCTGTATTGTCTTTATGTGTGTCCTGTTTTTGGTTAGAAGCTCTGCGGGGGGTGACCATGGTGGAGCTGGTGAAGAAAGAAGGAAGCACGCTGGGCCTCACCATATCAGGGGGCACCGACAAGGACGGCAAACCACGGGTTTCTAACCTCAGGCCTGGAGGGTTAGCGGCCAGGTGTGTGACTACCACCAACGAAGAAGAAAAGAAGACTCAAAGACAGGCATTTGTCTAACATAAGGTCTTGCTTTATGCAGGAGTGACCAACTTAATGTCGGCGACTACATCAAGTCCGTCAACGGCATCAATCTGACCAAACTACGACACGAGGAGATCATCAGTTTACTGAAAAACGTGGGAGAGCGAGTGTTACTGGAGGTGGAGTATGAACTGCCCCCTACAGGTAGGATGAAACAGTTTTAGGATTGTTTTCATGGTGTTTACATTCTGTGATCAGTTCCAACCCATTAACAATAAACTGTCACATTTGTGATGATAAAGATATTTTTTTTAAAAACAGACATCGACCATAATCGTTTATCTTTAGTAGTAAATAAGCACTACAGGAGATATTTAAACGTGACCACCATTGTGCTGGAGACTGTCAGAGTAGGTGTTGTAACGCAGTCTGTGACCCATCTAAATGGTGGTTCTGGTTGCTTTGGTGGAGCCATTTTCAGCGACCAGAACCATCATTTTAATGGGTCGTAGTTAGTGACTCACAACACTGACTACGACCCATAGACACTACACAACAAAATAATGGTTCTGGTGGCTCCAGTAGAGCCACTCAGTAACTAGAACCACCATTTTTTTTTGGGTAGCAAATTGTCTCATAACATCAACTATGACCAATGTGTCAAAAAATGGGGAAACCAGACACTCTAAAAATGACAAAATCAAAATGAGGAAATAATTTCTAAAAAGCCTTTATTTTAATGGACAACTCATTGAAAAGCCATAGGTGTTGTGTTATGACCTACCTAAATTATGCTTCTGTTCGCTCTGGTGAAGCCACTCTCAGCGAATAGAATCGTCTTTTTTGGGGGTCACAGATTCTCTCACAACACCCACTACCAGTGACGTGCCATTAGCACTAGGGTTGGGTAGGCAGGGCGTTCCAAATCGAGAACCACCAATGACAATTTCATATGTTTCTGCTGGCAAGTGTTTATCCAATTCAATTCAATTCAATTCAACTTTATTTGTATAAAGCAATTTTAAACAAAGTCATCTCAATGAGCTTATCAAAATATAAAAGTCATAATTAGAAAGAAAAAACCCAACAAGATCCCATTGAACAAGCATTTATCATCAAACAAAATCAACATCATAAACACCATGAAAGAAACATAACAATGATTTAATATAGCCTCCATACTCTCCAACAAGATATATCTCATGACACGACAGCACATCTGTTGTTTGTGTTGGAAACACAGAAACATGGAGAAAATACCAACAACAACAACTCAGAACAGCCTCAGTGAGGAGCATCCACAAAGTCAATCCTTCCTTTTGTTCCATTCACTGTAGAAAGTACCAACAATGTTCTGACCTTACCTTTGCTGAAGCTCTGGTAGCTCAGGTGTTGGTCTCCATCTTTTAAAAGCTGTTGTTTTTCCTCTAAAGAAAGTTTTTTTTATCGTCTCTAGCGTTGTCATCCTGACTGTAGTGTTATCCCGCCCACTAGCTAGAGAACGTAGCAGAAGCGGTCATGTGATATCAATTCACTAATGTACTGTGAACTTACGTATAGCATTTAGCTTAGCACAGTTACGTCCAAAGGTAGCATAGAGAGCTGCCTTTGAACGTAAAATGGTTTTCATATTGGGGAACTGACTGCACATGAGCAAACACATAAAAACACGCTATGGAAACAGAGGCAGAGCAGCATTGTGCCTTTGAGAAGGGGTGTGGCCTCCTGCCTTACAGCGGTTAGGAAATAACACTGTTTAGTAATTTGGGTTATGAAAAGCACAACATGCTGACACTTTCAAACTTACAGGTACTGTAGGCTATCGGAAATTGAAAAACAAATAATTTATAATTATATTATAATTAAAACAAATAATCAAAATATCAATTCACCCTTGGGTAGGCACTGCCTACCATGACTACCCTGACTGCACGTCACTGACCTCTACCACCCTTAGACACTACAGGTGTCTGTGACCCAACAAAATGGTGGTTCTGATCTAACGGTGTTCTCCCCCAAAGTGACCAGAACCATTTGAGGCTTTGGCTGATCTGCTGTTGTTTTTCTAACGATTAATCCGATTGAAGTATTCATGCTTTGCTGTCAGGACGTCATTTTCACGTTCCACGCTTTGTAATGGTTTCATTATAAATGACGTTCTTCATTGTTGTCTCCCTGTGTGTGTTTCCCAAAGCACCAGATAGCACCTCAGGGGTTTTATCCAAGACAATCGACATCTGTTTGCACAAGGAGGGGACCAGCTTTGGTTTCGTCATGAGAGGTAACAGCGTTAGCAGGAAGCTAGCTGCTAATTAAGTCCTGCAGTCATGTGATGATCCAAACTGTCACAGTATTACTAGAACACGGACATGTCCTCTTTTCACGTCTTGTCCTCATCGTGTGTCTGGATTTTACAAACTTATTTCTGGGAAGACATTGATTTTTTTTAAATGACTGCAACTCTGCTAATATTTGCCCTTTCAGAGTTATTACAGCAGTTTCTGAAAGATAATGAGTTGCTCTTTACAGTCAGTATCGTGTCATTTTACACAGGAATCATTAAAGATGCTGCTTTGTTTTGAAGAAATTGCCTGACACGAGGAAAAGAGAAGAGAGACTAAAGTCCAAGATGAACTGAAAGTGAAAATACTGATGATTTAATAATAAATATCATCATGAAGATCCTCCTGGATGATCAAACCTCCATAAAGGTTCAGAGAGGAGTTTAAAAACAAAGGAACCACTGGGAGAAACTTAGAATACAGGAAGTTTCCATCATCTGGTCTAGACCTCATCATCTCCACAGACGGGAACATGTGATGCAAACTATATATTTAATGATTATTTAATGCTCTGTAAGACTTGAGGGTTTTTTTCCCCCATTTTTAATTTTTAGGAGGAGAAGTTTCTCATTGTTTCAATGATTGACAGATTTTAAGAAGGTTTATATGAGATTTTTCAAGGACGGATTGTTATAATGCATAATAAAGGTGATTAACTTCAGTCTTTTTTTTAAGTCTTTTGTTATAAAAAAGAGAAATTAATTTTGAAACCTTATCTTATTTATCTACTATACTATATTTTGTTGTTACAAGGTGGATTCAAGAAAACATCTAATAATTTGAGTATGAAGAGGTTGGAAAGTTAAAATATGGTCATCCTACTACAATAATCCGTGTATCCTTTGTTCTTTGGTTATTTTGTTTCAAAACCAAAATAAAAAATAGAATAAACAGATTTTTTATTTTTTTTTATTGACTTAAAACCAGAAACTGGAAAACGGAAAAACCAAAAATAACCAAAAACCAAACGAGCAGCGTTTTCCAGTTTCAAAATGAAATCTTCTGTTTGTGTGATATTTGGATATTTACGGAGAAACTATGGACGAGAGCTTCATGTTTTAATCTCACCACACAGAGAGGACCCACAGACGGACTTTTATTCTGCTACGTTTGATAAAAATGATCTTGTATCATGTTGTCCACCTCACACTGATGACAGAGGTGTCATTTATGTATCAATGATGTTTAGTTAAAGAGTTACTGATGCTGGAAGTCTGAATCTGTGAATATCTGCCAACTTTACCAACAGTGTTAGAGTCCAAATAGTATCCAGATAATCTGGTGATTGGGCGGAGTTTTGCTCCCGGACAAAAAAGGCATAAGTCACATTACTGGTCGTTTAAAATGTTATTAATACATAAATAAATCCAAACCAAAAAATTAATGTTAGGAAAAACATGCACATGACGTGGAACCAGAGGTGGTGTAATGAGTCTACTGGTGCTCCATGTTTCTTGTGATCAACTTTTGTGTGTGTTGATGGCTGCTGTTAGCGGTATTTATAACGTGCAAAATAAATATTTTAACTGCCATCTAACAGTTCTAACATCTGTTCATCACACCAGCCTCACAGTAGATAGTCAGTCACTAGTTTATTTAGACACTATTTGGACCATAACACCGCGAATCAAAACATAAACGTGAGCAGCTTTTTACGAGCTAAAACATCCACAGACTGAATGAAAACATGAGCAGGACCAGAAAACTGCTGAAATAAATCCTAAACAGTCCTATTGTGTGTGTAGACCTGGTCCAAGACCTGTGGAGGGAAACCAGGTGACTTCAGTTCTCGCTCTAATTTCCCCGTTTTTAAAAAAAACACTGCTTATTTGTTTTTTTGTATTTCTGTTTTGGTTCTAAATCAGTAAAACAAAATAACCACATTGTTTTTTTGTTATTTTGATTTGGTTTTAAAATGGAATAACCAAAGAACAAATGGTATTTCCAACACTTTATTTTTGTTTCTCCTACAGGTGGTATCCATAAAGACTGGCACAAGTCCCGCCCCCTAGTGGTCACCTACGTGAGGCCAGGAGGCCCCGCAGACAGGTAAACCCTGCCTGATTAAAAAACTAAAAAAAAACACTCCTAGTAATAATAATATAATGATAAAAATGTAAGAATGGATGTTTCAGGGTGTGTGTGTGTGTGTGTGTGTGTGTGTGTGTGTGTGTGTGTGTGTGTGTGTGTGTGCGTGTGCGTGTGCGTGTGCGTGTGCGTGTGCGTGTGCGTGTGCGTGTGTGTGTGTGTGTGTGTGTGTGTGTGTGCGTGTGTGTGTGTGTGTGTGTGTGTGTCCTTTAGTGACTAAAGCCTGAGGATAACAGTGTCATTTCTCCTGACCGTCACTGGTGTGTTGTCAGTAGTGTGTTGTAGTTGTGTGTTGTCGGTAGTGTGTTGTAGTTGTGTGTTGTCGGTAGTGTGTTGTAGTAGTGTGTTGTCAGTTGTGTGTTGTAGTTGTGTGTTGTCAGTAGTGTGTTGTAGTTGTGTGTTGTCAGTTGTGTGTTGTCGGTAGTGTGTTGTAGTTGTGTGTTGTCAGTTGTGTGTTGTAGTTGTGTGTTGTCAGTAGTGTGTTGTAGTTGTGTGTTGTCAGTTGTGTGTTGTCGGTAGTGTGTTGTAGTTGTGTGTTGTCAGTTGTGTGTTGTAGTTGTGTGTTGTCAGTTGTGTGTTGTCGGTAGTGTGTTGTAGTTGTGTGTTGTCAGTTGTGTGTTGTAGTTGTGTGTTGTCAGTAGTGTGTTGTAGTTGTGTGTTGTCAGTTGTGTGTTGTCGGTAGTGTGTTGTAGTAGTGTGTTGTAGTAGTGTGTTGTCGGTAGTGTGTTGTAGTAGTGTGTTGTAGTAGTGTGTTGTCGGTAGTGTGTTGTAGTAGTGTGTTGTCAGTTGTGTGTTGTAGTAGTGTGTTGTAGTAGTGTGTTGTCGGTAGTGTGTTGTAGTAGTGTGTTGTCAGTTGTGTGTTGTAGTAGTGTGTTGTAGTAGTGTGTTGTCGGTAGTGTGTTGTAGTAGTGTGTTGTAGTAGTGTGTTGTGTGTTACTCATGTGTGCAGTGCCATGATGACTCAGCTCAGATCCTTTAACGTTATCATCATATGTCAGTCGTAGCCTCCATGTCTCACTAATCCTTCCTGACATTTCATCACAATGTGTGTAAACAAATATAACACAGGACATATTCACCCTTAGGCTGGTCACTGGATGTATTTAAATACATTTTAATATTACACACAATGTCACATAAACTGCACATTTTCCATCTTTTGAAGACAGAGGTCCACTTTCTCCACAACCAACAGCTTCTGTCTGATGGACAATGTTTGGTTCAGTAAATCCCGCTAACGGAGATGAATTCAGGATATAATTATCTAGATTTGTAATCGTAACATAGGCCTTTGATGATTTTGTTTATTTTACTTTCATTTTATAATTTTTTGCTGTAAATTTTTTTGTGCTTTTGTCATCATTTTGTGTTCTTGGAGTCATTTTGTAATTTTTATCTTATTTCTTACATTTATTAATTTATTGTTGTCAGAGTTTTTGGAGTCATTGTGTGTGTTTTATCCTCATTTTGTAATTTTTTGTTGTTGTTTTTTGTATGATTTTTTTTATAAATATATGTCACTGAGTTTTTGGAGTAATTTTTGTGTGTCTTTGTCATTTTTGTGAATTATTTTTGTCAATTTGTTTATTTTATTCTCATTTTGTAATTTTTTTGCTGGCTTTTATGTGTTTTGTGGTGTCTTTTTGTGCCTTTACTTTGAAAAGGCAGGATGTGGCCCATCTCTGGCACCCACAGAATAAATTGATCTGTAGAAAATATGGTGACGTGCTTCAGGTCTGAGGCAAGAGTGGACACAATAGAATTATACAGAATAGAACAAGAAGTAAAATAAAATAATATAAATATTGGAAGAAGATTAACAGGTATAGTTACAGATTTTTTATATTAATCTTCAATTAAGAGAAAACATGTACAGTGATTGTAAATGGTGTGTTTCACGTTTATTATACCTTTTTAAATTATTATAAAAAACATAGATAAATAAATATTGGGGCGGTGCAATTTGGCGCCCCTCCAGCACATGGCGCCCTAGGCGGCCGCCTGTTGAGAAGACCGGCCCTAATGTTGTGCACTATAGATCTAGTAAGTAGAAAAATGGCTTTTTCTGAAAAAATCTATTAGTGACTTTGAAGCAATTTTTTATTTTATTTTTTTGCTTCAGTGACACCTCAACATCAGTTTCCTTGTGAGACCAGGCTTTTGATGGCAACATTATTATTATTATTATTATTATTATTATTATTATTATTATTATTATTATTATTATTATTATTATTATTATTATTATTATTATTATTATGTTATCTATGTCAGAATTGAATGGATTTCTTACTGTACTTTGGTGTTCCTCCAAGTCTCTCCCCCGTCATTCTCCACACACACAACTTCCTCCTCCTCCAGGACATGCCATGTGTCACCGCTTGCCCCGTTTTTTGATCGTTTCTCTCACCATTGCAACACACTCAATAGTCCACTTAGTTCCACACATGCTCTGGTCGAGTGTGCGCTGCTGTGAGCCGGTGAGAACTTCACCATCTACTCTCGTAGCACCATTTTTCTGTTTTGTAAACTCCTTTCCTCTCCCTCTGAGTTCTGCCCATCACGGGTGATCTCTCATCCAAAGGTGCTCTGCTGCCACCTACAGGTCACCAGTTGGTCACTACATCATTGTACAAGTTAGATATTCACCGGAGAGCTTTGTCACACTGTCTCCTAGCAACCCCAGTCGAAAAACACAATTCACGTCTTTAGACGGGAATGGCACTCAATGAGTTAATGTTCAGTGAACATCAATTTTCGTCCTACTACTGATACCAAAATGGCAGTGGCTACCTGTACGGTTGCCGTATCAAAATACCGACATTCTATCCATGCGTAGCGCCCCTATTTGGCCAGTTTAGGTCACGTGACTAAGACTAAACCTAACCCTAACTCTAACCCCAATCTTAAAAATTGTTGCGATATTGGGTTATAACCTAATCCTAATCCTAACCCTAAACCTAAACGTAAGACGCTTCGTACGTGTACTTTGGTAACCGTACCAATAGCACCGGGGGTTGTCCGTACGGCAACCGTACAAATAAACACTTTCTACAAAAATGAAGCTTCACTCTGTTGACTTTTCTTATATTCAACTCTAAACTCTGACAGATCCATTTTTAGTAACGTAATCTTTTCTACATTGATGGATTCCTCTGATCATCCAACCACTTCAGTCGTTTCATGTCAGCGTTGGATGTTATTTTTATCAGGCTTGCTTTTTTATTCACTAACACAATCTTGTGCTGATGCAGAATATGTTAATAATAATATGTTTTTTTATTCATTCTGTGTACATTGGCTACATTTCATCATGGGTCACATGATCCATGCACGTATGCAGGATTCCTCATGTTGTCTGATGTCTTTTTAAATATATGTTCATATGATGATCAATGAAATAATAAAGTGAGCCCCACGTGGACACAGATCTTATTTACAGAGAAAATTCAATTAATATAATCCAGATTTTCCAGCCTGTAGATCACGGAACGTTGTTAAAAAAAGAGAATTATCTTCAGAATGTGGGTCAGTGAATGAGATAGCAAAGAAAATCTAATCCCCACGTTCCCAGGAGAGCCTTCACTGTTAGCTTTTCCCACTGGGAATTAAAGGTCCAACTTTCAAAGCGTTTCAGAAACAGACTGAGGGCTGAATGTCACTGAAATCAAACATCCTAATGTAGAGAACTGTCCTGATGCAAATGATTATATTCACATTAGAATTATCATTTTGAAAAATGGGCCAAAAACTGTCAAGACCCCCCTGATCATGTGACCTCATCGTCTGCTGGAATAAAACTTCCAGAGATTGAACATGGTCCTCATGCCTCAGAGAATGATAACAAGTCCATTTCGAATTCAAAAAATGTCTCAACCTTGTGGCCAGGACCCTCATTTGGGGTCGCAAAACACTGGCAGGGGGTCCCCAGATGCCTTCAAACAACTAGGAATATTTTTTTCAACAATTTCGTCCCATTTTTGCCTATTTTTACAATTTTTCTGCAACTACACCAAACTTGCCATATTTTAACCTATTTCCGTCACTTTTTCATACTTTTTTAATACATTTTTGCTACTCTACTCCCATTTCTGACACTTTTCTATCAAATTTCAATTTTCAGAGGCCTTTTTCAGTACCTATAAACTCTTTCCACCACTTTTCCACCTAATGTCACATATATTGACCCATTATTGTCACTTTTAACCTCTTTTCACCAGATTTCATGCTTATTTTTGCTAATTTCGCCACATTTACGATTTATTAAGCCCTTCCCACATTTCTGCCACTTTTAAGCCAATATTGCCGCTTTGAACTTTTTTCTACACCAAACATGCCTTATTTTAATTTATATTCATTACTTTTTCTTGCCATATTTTCGCTCCTTTTAATGCATTTTTGCTACATTACTCCCATTTCTGACAAATTCCATTGCCTTTATGCACTTTTTTCCCACTATCCAGACATTTTCAGAACTTACTGTATAAACGCTTTCCACCAAATGTCACATATATTGACTCATTATTGTCACTTTTAACCCATTTTCACTATATTTCATGTTTATTTTGGCCACATTCACGATTTCTCGTGCCTGTTATTTGCCAGTTTAAACTGCCGTAATTGTTTCTAGTTTTCAAATGAAATTACATTACATTATTGTTTGTGTTGTGTTGTGTTCAGAGAGGGAACACTACGTCCTGGTGATCGTCTCCTCAGTGTAGACGGCGTCCCACTGCACAACGCTAACCACAGCGACGCTCTCAGTGTGTTGGCACAATGTGGCCAAGAAGCTCTTTTTCAGATAGAGTACGATGTCTCCATCATGGGTGAGAGGACACACACACACACACACACACACACTGCTAGCTATTCCGTAAATCATTCACTTATTAACACAAATGAGAGTAATTGTGCCTGTTCTCCATCAGACGCCGTAACAAACGCCTCCGGTCCGTTATTGGTGGAGATCGTCAAGGTACCAGGGGCCACTTTAGGCATCACGCTGACATCAGCCAGCCATCGGAACAAGCAGGTCATTGTCATCGACAGGGTTAAACCTGCCAGTGTGGTGGACAGGTATGGGATGATACATGTTGTCCATGGAACTCCGTTAGCACCACACGCTGCTAGCCACACTAAAAAAAGAAGAATTACAAATCGTATTAATGATAAGTAGATCAATCTTTTTGAGCCAAGGTACATCTTCTCATTTAAAACAAATCCCACATCACACCACCAACTAAAAATGTTAAAAAGTTCAACTTCATCTAAGTGTCTGGAATAGGAATGGTAAATGGACTTGATTTTATATAGCGCTTTATCACCACTGAAACAGTCTCAAAGCGCTTTACATATCAGCTCATTCACC
The DNA here is from genome assembly GCF_900634775.1 of Gouania willdenowi. NCBI lineage: Eukaryota > Metazoa > Chordata > Actinopteri > Blenniiformes > Gobiesocidae > Gouania > Gouania willdenowi. Next base: position 2,249,925 of record NC_041048.1, on the reverse strand, counting down.
CAGTCACTCTCACATTCACACACCAGTGGGACAGGACTGCCATGCAAGGCGCTAGTCGACCACTGGGAGCAACTTAGGGTTCAGTGTCTTGCCCAAGGACACTTCGACACATAGTCAGGTACTGGGATCGAACCCTCAACCTCTCGATCAGAAGACGACCCTCTACCACCTGAGCCACGGTCAGGTGGTAGGAGTCAAATAAACATAAAAGTCTGCAGTCATTCTTATACGTGTTTTTAATAAGAATCAAATAATGGAAAAAAATAAATCTATTACTGTTTTTCACATTTATTTTGCCAATAACAATCTGCAGTCATTCTTATCAAAGTGTCTTGGTTAAAATCAAGTAAAAAGCTCCCAAAATGATTTGATCATCTTTCATATTTTGCACACTTGATACACATCATTACGATTATCACACGTTAACGTAGCTTTTTTTTGCTCATACAATAATTCATTAGTTTTGAAAAATGTTTTTTCGAACAATTGAGTGAAATTGAATAATTTCACACCTGGAGTTAAAAAAAACCCTGAAGTTGGCAATTATCAGCTGGAACAGAAGAAGTTAAGGTCACGTACTTTCATATGAATCTGAGGCTCTATTGAATAATAACTATTCATAGTACAAATATTCTGCTTAATTTCAAAATAAGAGCCCTATTTACAAAAGTGTTAAAGACTGATATTACATTAATTACAGGTACATGTTTCCAAGTATGAGTTTCTTGCCTAGTAAATAGTTTTTCTGCTGTGTGTTTTGGTTCTAATGCACATATATGAATAATAAATCTAATAAAACTCAAACGTTCACATTACTGTGTTGGTGAGTTGTTTCTCTTTCATTGATTAGCCTCTGTGGCTCCTCAGAACCTTTGCAGATGTGCAGGAGTTAGCGTTAGTGCAGGAGTTAGCGTTAGTGCACAGTGCACGCTCGATTAGAAACCAATACAATCCACACAGCCCATGGACTGCATTCATTGGCTGTAACTCACACAGACAGCAGAAGACCCCAAAGTGCCCTGAGCTCCAGTCGGACTCTAAAATATGCATGAAGTACTTGAACTTTATGTCAGTGGTGAAATGGGAACTAATAAATCTCAAAAAACATTTCCCCTGGGATGAAATCACGTAGTGATATGTCTGGAAGAAATGCATTCTGGGCTTTTTGTTTCCTATGTCAATCAATGTATGGATCACTGAGAGCATGCTTCTTATAAATCTAAATAATCTGTGTTCCGACGGCCAAATAAAACCTAAATGTGTCAGCAAAGAACAGCATTTTATTTTTTACATTATTAGTGATCAATGAGGCCATGTTAACTGGTTAGTCATAAGATAAAATGGACCCCATTTGATCCAGAACATTATTATATTTATTCTATTATTTGTTTTTATTATTTTATTTTATTACTTTATTGACCACGAACATGTGTGTGCCAACATTTTACAGGATTAATACACAAAATCAATTAGATTAACACATTTAAAAACCATGTCTGTACATTTATTAACAGGCACTGCAAGGACTCCTATCTAATGATGGGTCCTGTGGGACATGTGATGAGATCTATAATAAAAACTAGTGCAGTGCCTGTAGGAAGTATGTGTTACTATAGAAACGTGGGAGGTTAAGTAGCTTTTTAATGGATGGTTTACATGGTTTAATTCCTCTTTAATTCAGAATAAAAGATTCATTAGCAGTTCTTTATAGTATCCAAAATATAAAATCTAATAGAGAAGATTTAATGTCAGAAATTCATCAGAGTTTGTTCATCTTATAGATTCTGTTTGTGTACCTGCACATGTAGATAAAAAGTTCCAAATTCTACTAAAATCAGAGATTTTATAGATTCACCTTTTGGTAGAGGCGAAAATAAGGCATTGATCAAAAAAGAAATGATAAAGAAATGGCAGGTCAGATGTGACAGGAAGGAAATATTATAATTTACAGAAATCTATAAATGCACATGGTGTAAATAGGAAAAATAGAAAAGAGGAGATTATTTGAACTAAAACATATACAGGGTTGAATAAAACAATGGTTTTGTTTGGTAAAAGGGAAACGAATGAATGTGTGGAATGTAAGTTACAGAAAACATTGAACACATAATGTTTCAAAAGAGAAAATAAGGTTAAATCAAAAGAAAAGAGGAAGTGGAGCATTGAATGAATCAAGAAAACAGAGAGAGCTGTGATAGAACACTTGATATAGAGATGTACCATAGAATTTAGTTTATTATTATTATTATTATTATTATTATTATTATTATTATTATTATTATTATTATTATTATTATTTTATTATTATTATTATTATTATTATTATTATTATTTTTTTATTATTATTATTATTATTATTTTATTATTATTATTATTTCATGTGTGTTTTATTTATTTATTTATTTTTGATAGTGACATATAAGCTGCAGCTTTACTCCAGTACAGTAGGTGGCGCTATGCACTTCTTTAAGTTATGTTTGTAGCACGCCATTAAACTAAAATCATTTCTTTATAAATGTTAATCAGTGTCATTATTTAATGTGTTTTAAGCCCCATTTTAAATAAAAAAAAAAAGTCAAGTTTGATGACGTTGTTGGATCAGTAGTGTTTTAAATTCTAGTTACTCATTCATTTTGTGTCTTTTTTTTGGTGTAGAACGTTGTGTAAAAATCAAACACAGTTTAATCTAGAAATTCTAGCATTTTTAACCCTGAAAACGTACAATTCATCTCTTCATTGTTTTTTTCTTCTTTGTTTTTCCACTTCTGCTCCAGATGTGGAGCTCTGCATGCTGGAGACCACCTGCTGTCCATAGATGGAACCTCCACAGAGCATTGCACCGTCCTGGAGGCTACGCAGCTAATAGCTAGCACCACAGAGCTGGTTAAACTGGAAATCCTCCCATCACATCAGACCAGACTCACTGGAAAGCAACACGACACAGGTGGGTGGGACGGATTCTACACACTGCACCAGAACATGTGTGAACATCTGCTTTAGGCTCCTGACACATCAGCTTTAGTCACTAGAAGTTTGTGTTTCATACCTGAATCATTTTAGAAATGTGGAGTGTGAATGTTTGTTATGAGGATGTAGATATAGATAGATAGATAAATAGTTAGGTAGATGGATGGATGGATGGATGGATGGATGGATGGATAGATAGATAGATAGATAGATAGATAGATAGATAGATAGATAGATAGATAGATAGATAGATAGATAGATAGATAGATAGATAGATAGATAGATAGATGGATGGATGGATGGATGGATGGATGGATGGATGGATGGATGGATGGATGGGTAGGTAGGTATGATATTGATGAATTCATGTTGGGTGTGGGATACATATGTATGTGTATATACGTATATATGCATATGTGTGTATCCATAAAATGAAGAGTCCGTCCTTAAGACTGCTCTACTGTAAAGTGTCTTGAGATACCATTGGTTATGATTTGGTGCTATACAAATAAAAGATTGATTGATTGATTGATTGATGGATGATGGATGGATGGATGGGTGGATAGGTGGGTGGGTGGGTGGGTGGGTAGGTAGGTAGGTAGGTAGATAGATAGATAGATAGATAGATAGATAGATGGATGGATAGATGGATGTATAGATGGATGTATAGATGTATAGATGTATAGATAGATAGATAGCTCTATTTCAGATTGTAGGTCCATAAAAACCATACAAACAAACAAACACATATAAAAGGTTTAACAGTCAAATTTTAAAAGGCATTTATTCCAGTGTTTCCAGAGCTGAGACGTGCAGTGGGTGACTCTGTTTATAATGTTCACCAGTACAAGAACAATGTCATTTAGCGACTGATAAACCATAGATTAGATGTTTCAGCTTGGAGAGCGTTCACACAGGGAGTCACAAACATTTCACTGGAACTCTAGACATTTTTAACAGTATTTTCAGTGCATCATCATAGGACACTTTTTGAAGGCTCACTTTTTTATACTTTGTATATATATATGTATACAGTATATATATATATATATATATACACGGCAACCGTACAAATAGACACTTTCTTAAATTATCCCTGGGAAACCCAGAAATTTCATTAATTTTGTAAAATATCCCCAATAAACTAATAAACCAATAAAGCCTCGACACCACGTAAAATCAAAAGAGGACATGTCTGAGTAAAACCGGACGTATGGTCATCATACATATCATCATTATTACAGTAATGAAAGTAAAAAATTAAAATGCAGTGTTACAGTTTGGTCACCTGGGGAAGCTTTATACAGTTTTATTTCCTGTGAATATATGGAATGTTTATGTTGCATTGACTAAGGCATGAATGAAATATTAATTAGAAAATATTGACTCACTGGAACACATCTGTAACCTTTGCACACCAGGAAACACAATATATTGTTACTGTAAATATCATGTCTGCTATTGAAAACACTATATTACAATAGTTTGCACACACTTATCTATAATTTACAGTTCAGCTCCTGTAAACCCTTCTTAGAAATCAATGATTACTATTTGTTATCTCACGCTATGAGATGACGATTGTTGTCACTGTATTTATATAAATAAAGTTTAATTGAATCAATGTTCTGTGACCTTTGACAAATAAACAGTGGTTGTAAATATCAAACTACTTACAGTATTTGTAACTCTATGTAGTCCAGTCATCACATTTATAAACTATATTATTCGTCCTGGATCTGTGGACGCTCAGAAAATCAGCTGCTCACATTATTTTGACCTGAAATAATCTGATTTTCCACCGTTTGTAATTTTTCTCCAGTTTGTATTTACGTCATCCAGCGTAGCGTCATCATTAGGAGGATAAATCACTTCTTAATCGCTACGAAGAGGGTTACGCAGATGACGTTAGCGTTCTTATTGTCTATGACAAATCCGCCAAGAAGCCGCAGTGTTTGAAACTGTCGTCACCTGCGGTCACATGTTTTTTTCTGGTATAGAAATAGAATCAACTTCGCTTTTTAAAAAAGACAAACAAACAAAATAATGTTTTTATGATTTTAAAATCAATTAAAAATACACAGGTTTTTTTTCTGTATTTGGTTTTTCCTTTTTCCGAAATAACCAAAAAATAAAGGGTACACAAATGTTTATATTCTGTTTTTATCAAAAATTATAAAACTTCCGCTCACACATTTTGCTGAGTTGACACTAAAGTGTCTACAGCTCATCTTCAGACCGTAGTCCAACTACGGAAGAGGATTAGGGACAATTTTGATGGAGAAAATAATTTTGGGCGAATACAGTCCAAATGTTGCGATTAAAGTTGACATTTTCAGAAAAAAGTTGAAATAAAATGTTGAAATAAAATTGGAAAAAACAAGGTTAAAGTTGAAATTTCAAAAATCTATTCAAAATCCCATAATAAAAATCAAAGGTTTGCGATTAAAGTCAAATCTACGGAAGTGGACAAGGGCCAATTCACCATATACGACAACAGTGTCCATCTAAACTTTTAACCTTTATTCAACATATTTCACGCTTATTTTGGCAAATTTAACCACATTTGTGATTAGTCATGCTAATTATTTGTCATTTAAAACTAATTGTTCTAATATTGACACTCTGAACACTTTTTCTGTCTTTTTCTGTCTTCTCTACTTTGCAACTTTTACCCAATTTCTGTGGTTTTTAAATTCGCTGTATCGGACTGTTGTGGTGAAGTCGGGGGGCAAAGCTCTCAATTTACTGATCGATCTACGTTCCTACCCTCACCTATGGTCATGAGGTTTGGGTAATGACCGAAACACGATACAGGCGGCCGAAATGAGTTTCCTTCGCAGGGTGGCTGGGCGCACCCTTCGAGATAGGATGAGAAGCTCAGTCACTCGGGAGGAGCTCGGAGTAGAGTCGCTGCTCCTTCACGTCGAAAGGAGCCAGCTGAGGTGGCTCGGGCATCTGTTTCGGATGCCTCCTGGTCGCCTCCCTCGGGAGGTGTTTCAGGCATGTCCTATTGGGAAGAGGCCTCGTGGAAGGCCCAGGACACGCTGGAGGGACTATGTCTCTGAGCTGGCCTGGTGTCGCCTCGGGGTCCCCTCAGAACGGCTGGAGGAGGTGTGCGTGGATCGGGAGGTCTGGGCATCTCTGCTGAGACTGCTGCCTCCGCGACCCGACCCCGAATAAAAGCGGAAGAAAATGGATGGATGGCTTTTAAAATCCCATTTAACCAGCTTTTCCACCATTTTTGGTCACTTACATTTTCCTCTATTACAGTCTGTCCTGTTTTATTATAAAACAGTATTTTATTGATAGTGAGAGAGTGCATTTTTACTACTAATACCCTTCACTGGCAGTCGTTTTGGATTACTAGTCAAATTTAGAACAGAGGGGAAATTGCAGCAATTTAAAAAAAAAAAAAAAAAGCCATAGTTTCCCCGCCTACGCACATCAAAGTGGCAACGGGAAAAATCCCATTTGTTTAGCTGGGCTCCAACCTGTCGTCCTCTCTCTCTCACCAGCACTGATTGAGTCATACTCTGGCTGCGACTGCGACTTTGTACCTAATTAGTTGAAGGAGTGTTTCGTCACCCGCAGCCGAGCGACAGCTTTTCATCTGTGACAGAATTAGTGCCAGTGGATTTACAGCAGAGGCTGATTCCAGCGAGTGCTTTATGATCTGAGGTTAATGCTCAGTGCTGCGGGGGCTTCAGTGCATGTGACAAACGTGCACACAGCACAAGTAGAAGATTTTTTGACAAGAAATTTAGATAAGTATTATAAAAGACAAATGAAATACTCAAAACGACTTCAAAAACATGCAAAAATGAACAAGATGACATGAAAAACTATAAGAAAATACAACAAAATGCACAAAAATTACAACAAATCCATATCAAACAAATACACTAAATCATATCAAAATAGCTCCAAAGACATTTAAAATGTAAAATAAATGACATAAAAACAGAGAGAAATGACAAAATAAAAACAAAATTAAACCACACAGAGTCCAAAGACAAACACATTTTGAAAAATGACAGACAGAAAAACACCCAAAATAACAAAATAAAACAAAACAATAAACATAAAGAGATGTAAAACATACAAAATTACAAGAAAAAGTTAGAAATGCACTCAAATTACAACAAAACCGTACTAAAAATCAACAAAATGACAAACAAATACAGAAAATCACAACAAAATGACACAAAATGGCTCCAAAGACTTTCAAAATGTAAAGGAAATGAGAGAGAAACATAAAACAATCACAAAATGAAATAACAAAAAACCTGTTTTAGAAATTGACAGAAAAACACCCAAAAAAAAAAAGGTAAGAAAAAACCAACAAATTCACTCCAAAAATACAAAAAATAACAAAAAAAACACACAAAATGACTCCAAAGACAAACAAATTTTGAAAAATGAAAGAAAAACACACAAAATAACAAAAAAGACACAAAGTGACATTGAAAATGTACAAAATGAGAAGAAAAACTACAACAATGTGAACAAAAATTACAACAAAATCATATCAAACATCAACAAAATAAACAAATACACAAAATGACACAAAACATTCAAAATGTCAAAAATAAAATGGACTGAAAAACACAAAATAACAACAAAAAAATAAAATGACTGCAAAGACTGATTCCAGCGAGTGCTTTATGATCTGAGGTTAATGCTCAGTGCTGCGGGGGCTTCAGTGCATGTGACAAACGTGCACACAGCACAAGTAGAAGAAATTTAGATAAAATGTTAGAATAAAGAGCAGCGTTTATTAATTCTGTTCTTCTGTCCTCTCCATTTCTCTACTTGTAGGCGTTGTGTCTGTGGTGATGTTTTCCTGTTTTACCTTTTCAGTGTTGATGCTTTTTTCACCTGCTGTGTTTTTATCCTGTTTTTGTATCTGAATCAGATGTTTGCGGCCGCCAGAAAAGCAAAAATGAACAAGATGACAAGAAAAACTCTAAAAAATGCAAGAAAATGCACAAAAATTACAACAAATCCATATCAAACATCCAAAGACATTCAAAATGTAAAAATAAAAATGACAGAAAGACATACAAATAGACTAAAGAAAGACAAAAAAAAAAAAAACATACCAAATGTATCCTAAAACATATAAAAATTACATAAAGAAACCACACAAAAAGTGTCCAAAGACAAACATTTATTAAAAAACTAAAGAAAAAACATACTAAATAATAAAAAAAGTCACAAACTGACATTAAAAATGTACAAAATGACAAGAAAAACTCACAAATTACAACAATGTGAACAGAAATTACAACAAAATCAAACCAAACATTAACAAAATGACACAAAATGGCTCAAAAGACTTATAAATGTACAGTAAAAATTAAAATGACAGAAAGGCATACAGATAAACAACAGAAAGATAGAAAAAAAAATATTACAAAATGACATTTGAAAAAAACCCACAAAATTCAGCCAAAATACTTTTTTAGAAAATGACAGAAAAACACACAAATTAGTTAAAAATTAAAGAAAAACACACAAAATAACATCAAAGACATATAGGGCGTGTACTATTACAGACAAATGTTACACAGCTAAAACAGCTAGGGGTCAAATTGACCCCAAAGGAACACCAATGGGTGCGATATGCATTCAGCACATTGAAAAATATTATTATGATCATTTTATACCTATCAGATTAGCAACATTCATGAAATATGAAGCAAAAAAAGTCAGCTATTATTTTTGTATGACAAACATTGAATGGGGTTAAATTGACCCCAAAGATAACAGGAGGGTCAAACATCCAACACGACTCATCCAGCCCTATGTATGGCGTGTGTTCCAGTGACGATTCAGAAGTCGGACCACCCCCACTCTTGGGACCCGTGTGTAAACTTCTGTCACCCTCCAAACTCCACCCTCTGCAATACAAGCTCCACCCTCAACAAGTCGTGGACCCCCTCCAACAACAACAACATCAACAACATCGACTACTGCAAGTGTAAGAAACGCAAGGACACCAATGTCACAATAACGTAGTACACACTACACACACAATGAGTATATACTGTCTACTATACACTATTAGTATGAGTAGGATGGTGAGCGTTACCACTGAACTATACTTACAAGTTTCCCAAGATGCATTTGGAACCTACAAGGACAAAAACCTTGTTCACACTGAGGTTAAATATCTCTGTTGATTCTTCACCTTTACTTTGAAAGTTCTGAAAACATTTTAAAGGGATCCTTTACTGTTTTTACAAATTTGGCCTAAAGTCTTTGAAATGTACTTATTAGAAGATCTATGCCTAACAAAACACATTATGATGAACTATATTCATTTAAATAATGATCTAAAAATCTACTAAATGATCTAAAAATCAGGCTGAATGTTTCACTCCAATAGAAAACAATGGGATGTTTACAGGAAGTGGGGCCGTGTGACATCATCAATCACATGATTTCAAGATGGAGGAACACAGACTCTAAAACTGTAAAGTAATCCCATAAAGTGCCATTAATTAAACTAATATGGTGCAGAATAATGTGTTTTGTTAGACATAGATCTACTAATACGGACATTTCACAGATTTTAAGCCAAAATTGTAAAAACAATGGAGGATCCTTTAAGTGAGAAAGTGACCAAGTAGAATATCAACATGTGCTCATTTCATTTATAGAACACATTTCATGCTGACATTTCAGAGATTTCATATTGTCTGCCATTGTGCTACTGACAACATTTCCTGTTAACTTCAAAATAAGAGTCCTATTTACAAAAGCATTAAAAAGAAACTAATGGAGGACAAGAAGAGATGCTTTTATTTTTGAAAAAAGGATGTTTGACTTTTAGCTTGAAGTCGGTGTCATGTACTGAGTTCACATCGTACTGAGATTGTATATCCACGTACATGTGCACTACCGAAAAATGCATAGTCATTTTTGTTTATTTTTGTTTTCAAAGTGAACGGACACGTTTTATTTGTTTATTGGATTTTGTTAAAGTTGGGGTTATAATCTCAGTACAAAGGTAAACTCAGACCGTGACACCAGTCCCAGGACCATTTTACATTCTGCTCGCAATGCATCATGGGACGGTTGAGTATGACTAGAGTGTGCCCACCATGCATACTTAAAAAATATCTCCATATAGTATACATCCTGGTAATTCTCACGTAATCAATCTTTTCATACTATCTAATGTGAATGCACTACATAGTCAAACATAACCTTTTCAAAATAAAAGCATCTCTTCTTGTCTTCCATTTTTTTTAACTCATTTGTAAATGGGGCTCTTGTTTTGAAGTTAACAGGAAGTTTAGTCAGTAGCACAATGGAGGGTCTCTGAAATGTGTCTACGTGAGTTTTATGGATCAAATGAGCACATGTTGATATTCTACTTTGTCACTTTCTCACTTCAAAAGTTTTCAGAACTTTCAAATTAAAGGTGGAGAATCAACAGAGATATTTAGCCTCAGCGTGCTTCACTTTTTTGTCTTTGGTAAACGCTCATCATCCTAATCAAACTAGTATATAGTAGACAGTATATACTGTTGAGTGTGTAGTGTATGGTACGTTAGAATGTAATTTAAAACTAGTGTGCCCACTGTGCATACTTTAAAAATGTCCCCATATATTATACATCGGTGTATTTCTCACTTACTCATAATCTTTCTAATGGAAACGCACTACATACTCATTTTGATGTCACACTTAGCATGAGTTTTACGTTAGTGTGACATTTCAAACCAATGTCTTTATCTGATCAGTGACAATATTTTCTGAAATACTGAAATTAGGCTTTTTTTAAATTGTCTATATTTATTCCTTAGGTTCTAGGATAGTATGTACTAAGCTTACTTCTCTATGTCTGTGCTGCAGCTTTAGTATCGGCCAGTTTTTCCCCCGGCTCCACAACGACGTCCGGCCCCAGCAGTCAGAGCTCCAGCACCCTACCCAGGACTACAGTTCCCATGAGTCCTCGGAACTCCTTATTAAAGCGACGGCAGAGGAAAAAAGAGCACAAGAGCTCCTGTAGGTTCCTGTTTGTGTCTTTTAAATGACTAGTCAGCTTGTGTGGAGGGATGAGGATCTGATTAGCGTGTGTTCAGTGTCCTTGACGTCTAGTTCGGTGGGTCCAGGTGGTCAGGTGGTTCACGTTGAAACCAGTGAGGTGGTCCTAACAGGTGACCCTCTCAACGGCTTTGGAGTTCAGCTCCAGGGAGGAATATTCGCTACGGAGACACTTTCTGCACCACCTCTCATCAGATTCATAGAGCCTGACAGCTCTGCAGAGAGGTGAGAGAAATACACGCACTCACTGTCTTTGCATTTACAGAAAAATGTTAAAGGTCCATGTCATGTTATTTTTCACCATCATCTCCATTTATTCTAAGAACCCCAAAAACATAATATTTGAGGTTTATTTCCCCAAACTCGCCTGTTTTCCAGAGTTTTAGCCTCTGAAAAGTCACTTTCTGATCAACTCCACACAAACAGGCTGATTTGCGACCTACTTATGCATATTCATGAGTGGGCGTGTCTATAGACGGGACACTGCTGACTTCCTCCTCCTCGCACAGTGACGTAGGGCCAGAGAACGGCCCGCCCCCCTCCCACCCACTCTGTAGCCGAGATCATGCTGCTTTATAAACACCAGACAGAGCGTGGGGGCGGGGCGTTTGCCGGTACGTACATAGGCTGTAGGAAATACATAGATAGGACGCTAAAATGCTCACCTTCGTGGGCGTGTCTGTTTACATGTCAATCACGGCAGAGAGCTTCCTGGAGGCGTGGCTTCTCCAGCTCAGTGCCGCGTCAAATTCAATGAATGAAAAACCTAGAGAGCAAATATAAGCCAATTCTCAGTAGGGAAGGCTACAAAGGCAAAATAATTGAATAATGATAATAATGAACAATAGGCCAAAGATACACATGTTTTTGTACAAAAACGTTCCGGTGGAAGCCCACTTTGCCACAACTGTGCCAGTTTGTAACTGTAATATGTCACTAGATGATGCATTTTGGCTTGAAATAAACATATTGTACATTTTTATCCAAGTTTCTACTGTGCCATGCGTAAGGCTTTTTTCCGTTCCACTCTTTGATACAGTTACATATGGGTGTTATTCAGCAAAGCTGTGACCAATCAGAATGCTTGATATGTCGTTGCTAAGCTCAGAGCCTGTCGAAATTGGTGATATCAAACACTATGGGAGTGGCTTTAGCCCTGGCCAATCAGAGCTGAATAAAGGATGGACCGGCCATTCATGGCTGAATGTTTGTAATGGTGGTGTTTATCTGATGACACTATTTTGATTTATCAAAATAAGTAGTTTTATGCTCATTGGATCAACTTTTGATAAGAAACAACAAAGGTATGACACCATTTGTCATCATTGCTGACTTTTTCCTCTGTGTATTTTCCGATATTGTGGTGTTGTTTTGGTATATCAGTGGATTCAGCTCAGCCTGTAATTTTACGTAGGCTCTTGTTATAGAGCTCTATGTTTATTTTGTGACTCACAGCAGTGGGAAAACCCAAGTTTGCTGAGTTGTCGACTTTTCCCTCTTTGAACATAATGTCCTGGTGTGTGTGTGCTGTGAATGTGGGTGAGCTACAGTTTTAGCTTCTATAGTTTCTTAGGATTACAGAGATGTATAGAATGTTCTTCACAACATTTAGACCCGTGAGAGTCACGGAGGGTGGAGCTGCCCCCACCGGCGGGTCCGATGAGGTTGTAGAGGTTAAAGATTCATACATTTTCCCAGAATGCACTAGGGTAGTTCTAGTTTTCCTAAATGCGGTCACTCACAACCACTGTCACCATGGTAACGGTTGTCTGTAGGTGTGGCCTGCTGCAGGTCGGAGACCGTCTGCTGTCAATCAACGGAATCGCCACCGAAGACGGAACGCTGGAGGAAGCCAATCAGCTTCTCCGAGACGCAGCTCTGACCAATAAGGTCTCACTGGAGATCGAGTTCGATGTCGCAGGTTTGTGATGTCAACACAAATTCATGCACGTTTTATTTATTTGTACTTTATTTTGTTATTGGTTAGAGATGGACAATATTATCGGCCGATATTTGCCATAAAATGTAATAGTGGTTGACATCGGTATCGATATTTCCACTGATTTCAAATAAATATTCAGGTTTTACACAGACGATGTTTAATTGTGGAATACGACCAGTGAACATCACATTAAAAGTAGGATTAACCTGTTGTTTCTATGGAGATGTTTATATTGTGGCCAAATTCGATGTGAGGAACGACCCCAAGTATTGGACAATTTTGACATATCAGATATTGGTTAAAAGCTAATATCGAACATCCCTAGTATTGAGATGTTTGACATATTGCCCAAGTTGAAATAAAAAAAAGATAAATAATAAAAGATAAATGAGTCAATGACGTATAATGAGTTCACTGCGTATTTCATAAAATGCTTGCATGAATATTATGATGGAAATAAATATGAAAATACTTTTAAAATTTTGTAAAACAGGGCAGAAAATAAATTAGAATAGATTTAGTCATTTTAATGATTTTTTCAAAACAGCAGTAATAACCTGATAGTCGCACCACATGATATTTTGACACAGAAGAAATTATAGAAGTAAGTAACATAGAAACACTTTAAAAAGTACATATTCTGTATATACGTTACTGCCGGTCCGTATTTGTTTTTATTTCTATTCATTTAAACCTTTTTTAAGTAAATTAAATGCAGTTGAACAAAATATTTGAAATGACACACATACAAAACTGAATACTTTACGTTAATGAAACATTGTGCATGTGTGATGACCTTTTTTTGGCAGTTATTTGTTCCGTGTGAGAGAAACAGGGATGTTACTGATCACTTTTAGTCCAGCGAGTGAGCGCTAAACGCCATGTGGAGGGTTTGTCACCTTGTGTGGTCGCTCATGTAGAGTTTTTCTCTTCCTGTTTGTGCTCTGACTTGTATCATGACTCATACAGACACACAGTGAGGATTTAAACAACGCCTTCATTACAAGACGTGAAGTGGGATGAAATTGAGTCGATGACGTGCTCTACTTCTGTGTTTCTGCTCCAGAGTCGGTGGTGCCGAGTAGCGGAACTTTCCACGTCAAACTGCCAAAGAAAAGAGGAGTGGAACTGGGCCTCACCATCAGCGGTACGAACACACACATGTTCACAGTAGACACTAGAAATACCTGGATGTATACTATATGGGGACATAATGCATGGTGTGCACACTAGTCATACTCAACCGTCCCATGATGCATTGCGAGCGGAATGTAAAATGGTCCGGGGACCGACTTCAAGCTAAAAATCAAACATCCCCTTTTCAAAATAAAAGCATTTCTTCTTGACTTCCATTAGTTTTTTTTTAACTCATTTGTAAATAGGGCTCTTGTTTTGAAGTTAACAGGAAGTTTAGTCAGTCGACCAATGAAGGGTTTCTAATAATGTGTGGATAAAATGTGTCTACGTGAGTTTTATGGATCAAATGATCACATGTTGATATTCTACTTGGTCACTTTCTCACTTCAAATGTTTTCAGAACTTTCAAAGTAAAGGTGAAGAATCAACAGATATTTAGTCTCAGTGTGAACAAGGTTTTTAAAGCTGTAGGTTCTAAATGCTCATCATACTAACCATACTAAGGTCTGATGGTGCGTTCACTGACACATAATGACAATTAAAGGTTTTTTTGTTAGAAAAACAGATTAATTTGGATCCATACGATGATCGTGTGTTGAAATATTGCGATAAATCGCCAAATAAATGTTTTCTTGCACCCTTAGTTTACAGTGAATATAAAAAAACTGACTTTTGAGCTGAAATTTTTTTTTTTTTAAATCAACTGATCTTAGATGTATTGATCGTAGAGCTGTAAACTTTGTCTTTATCTGATAAATATCTATATATCAGTGCTTTGGTGTGTATGTTTACTATTAAACAGTCCAGACTCTTTGTTTTATGACAGATGCTGATGTCGGCACACTTCACTAGTTGCTTTATTTATATAAAGTGTTAAAGTGCTCCATAAATGCATGTGTTTGCCACAGTGACACACCAAGTGTGACCTACATTTGATATTCAACCATGCAAAATGTGGCGTGTGTGTGTGATTGGACGCAGCGTTGGCTCGGTGTCATGTGACTAATGAGCTCGTCTCCATTAGAATATTTAGTCAGTGATGGTCGTAACATGAAAGAGGAGGAATGTGATTGATCACTGTTACATTTACACCCACATGGAACCAACCAATCAATCACTGGCGTTATAATCCTAATCTCTTAGTTTGGTAGCTAATAATATAAAAATTATAAATGGTCTCAGACAGTGAATAAGTTGATGGTGCCATCTACTGGTGGCTTGTGTTATTACAGTAATCTATTACTAGAATAAACCAGGAATACTTTAACAATTACAGTAATCTATTACTAGAATAAACCAGGAATACTTTAACAATTACAGTAATCTATTACTAGAATAAACCAGGAATACTTTAACAATTACAGTAATCTATTACTAGAATAAACCAGGAATACTAACCAATGATACTGTACATACAAGATTAAAAAATGAAAAGTAAACACAGACACCAAGACAATAATTATATTAACACAAGAATAAAAACAAGGTTTAAATAGGAATATTATCAATTAAATATATATATATATAATATTATACAAATATTCAAGAATATGTAGGATATTTTATATATAAGTGTATTTATATGAGTATAAATTATATACCTACATATTAAGATATAATAGGCCTTATTAACTTAAATCACAAATAAAGAACACTGGGTAGGCATGCAGAATATGATTATTATTATTATTATTATTATTATTATTATTATTATTATTATTATTATTATTATTATTATGTAAAATATTATATTGTGTAACAAACACAGCCATTATTAGTGCACAATAGTGACAATATGCACCAGCTCACATATTTTTATACTGTATTTTATTTTAATGAGATTTATATTTCAGAAAGTGAAAGTATTGAAATACAGTTGTTTGAGATTGCGTGTGGTGTTTTAATTTGAAAAACACTAATAATTATTTGAAGCTCTTTCTTCCTCTTCCTGCACTGTATGAATTTCTGTGATATTATGTATTGTTTTTTAATTGTGCAAAATAGATCAATAAAATCTAAGAAATAAATCATGTTTTTTTTAAAGGTAAAAGATTAATTTTTTATTTATTTTTTTTTTTATTTAAACATGGGCTCACGACTCCAAGGTTGAAAAACTCTGTTCTAAGGACGCTACTGCAATTTAGAAAAAAAAAAAATTGTATATTTTTTTCATTATTTAGGAATATAATTTTAATGAGTATTTTTTAAATTGTATTATTACTAGGTATTTAATTTTATTTCCACGACTCAATGGTTGAATATTCTTGCTGTAATTAGAAAATAAATTACTGTCTTTTTTATTAAGAATTATAATTTTAATGAGTTTTTAAAAAAAAAAAGTATTTGAAAAACCATGGTATAATGCTATACTAGTGTGTGTGAATAAATGATTATCTATCTATCTATCTATCTATCTATCTATCTATCTATCTATCTATCTATCTATCTATCCATCCATCCATCCATCCATCCATCCATCCATCCATCCATCCATCCATCCATCCATCCATCCATCCATCCATCCATCTATCTATCTATAGCTTCATATTGTGGTGCCATGTTTTGTTCACAGCCAGTAAGAAACCAGGAGAGCCTCTCATCATTTCTGATATTAAAAAAGGCAGCATGGCTCACAGGTATGTCATAGCCCTCATTTATATTTCATTTTAAATTTAAATAAGTTTTATTCTTCTTCTACAAATGAAATATTATTCAGATTTTTTTTAATAAACTGTAGTTTTACTATTTTAATACCAAATACTGTTTCATACATGAATCTAAAGCTTCCCTATAAAGCAGCAGTTATTGTTGAGTTTCTTTTGGACCTTTTGTGTTGCTCTGACTTTTCATCTAGAACAGGAACTCTGGAACCTGGTGATAAACTACTGGCCATAGACAACATCAGGCTGGAGAACTGCTCCAAAGAAGATGCAGATCAGATCCTCCAGCAGTGTGAGGAGTTGGTTAAACTGAAAATACGAAAGGATGAAGACAACTCAGGTGATTTATGAACTGTGTGTGTGACAGAGTAACAACAAAAATACACTAAACATAAGGAAAATATACAAAAATACACTAAACATCAGTAAAATATACAAAAATACACTAAACATCAGTAAAATATACAAAAATACACTAAACATAAGGAAAATATACAAAAATACACTAAATATTAGTAAAATATACAAAAATACACTAATTATTAGTAACATATACAAAAATACACTAAACATAAGGAAAATATACAAAAATACACTAAACATCAGTAAAATATACAAAAATACACTAAACATCAGTAAAATATACAAAAATACACTAAACATAAGGAAAATATACAAAAATACACTAAATATTAGTAAAATATACAAAAATACACTAATTATTAGTAACATATACAAAAATACACTAAACATAAGGAAAATATACAAAAATACACTAAACATCAGTAAAATATGCAAAAATACACTAAACATAAGGAAAATATACAAAAATACACTAAATATTAGTAAAATATACAAAAATACACTAAACATAAGGAAAATATACAAAAATACACTAAATATTAGTAAAATATACAAAAATACACTGAACATAAGGAAAATATGCAAAAATACACTAAATATCAGTAAAATATACAAAAATACTTTAAATATCAGTAAAATATACAAAAATACACTGAACATAAGGAAAATATACAAAAATACACTAAATATCAGTAAAATATACAAAAATACTTTAAATATCAGTAAAATATACAAAAATACACTACATATAAGTATAATGTAAAAAATACACTACATATTAGTTAAATGTACAAAAAACATTGAATATAAGTAGCATTTACAAAAATACACTAAATGTAAGTAAACTGTACAAAAACACACTACTAAAGTGAAATCGAAAATACACCAAAAAAAACATAGGACAACATAAAACACAAAATGACTACAAATACACATAAAATCATAAAAAATATACAATATACAGGGACAACAAAAGTTCACTAAATGTGAGAAAAATATACAAAATGATAAACATTCAAAAAAAGTTTGTCAAAAACACACAAAAGAACAACAAAAACACAAAATAAAAAATATAGGACAACAAATGTACACAAAATATATGTAAAATATACAATAATACACAAATTTACGACAAAAAAATTACAAAATCAGAGAAAACAAAATGTGCAAAAATATAAAAGTTGATGAAAAAAGATGCAAATAATAATGTCAGAAAAACACAGAAAAGACTTCAAAACTTACAAAAAGCAACAAATACACTCAAAATAAAAATATCGGACAACAAAAGTTCGCAAATTGTAATGTATACAAAACTGACTTAAAAAATCAAAATGAAAACAAAAATACACAAAATGATTTAAAAAACATACAAAATCACAGAAAAATATACAGTGTTAACAAACATTCACAGAATGTGAGAAAAATATACAAGACGATTAAAAACTAATGTCTCGACGACACAGAAATGACTCAAAAATGTACTAATAGCAACAAAAACTCAAAATAAAAAATATAGGACACAAAAAAAACACAAAAGACTTCAAAATACACTAAACTAAAATATGGACAACAAAAATATGGACAACAAAAATACACAAAATATAAACAAAATGTACAAAAATGACTCCAAAAACCAAATGAAAAAAAATAAACTCAAAGTGACAGAAAAAAAATTTAAATCAAAGAAATATATACATAGTGACAACAAAAATTCACAAAATGTGAGAAAAATATACGCAATTATTAAAAAATAAGTTTAAAAACAAAACAAATATAGGAGAACAAAAATACACCAAAATACACAAAAAACTTACATTATAAAAGTAAAATATAGAAAACAACTCCAAACACAAACAAAGCCTTTGTTTTTTCTTGTGTTAATACACAGAATGCTTTATTATTCTGATATTACTATTCTAATGTTGACATGAATGTTGATCATGTGACCCTCAGATCAGATACAATCACACTTTGTGTGTGATCGCCTGTTCATAAAATCCAATATTTAAGGTCTGACCACCAGGGGGCAGCATTGGTTTTGCCAAGTGTTTGTACGAATAATATACAAACACACACACACACACACACACACGCTGACACACATAAATAAGCAAATCTGAGGGAAATAGTGATTTTTGTGGCTCAGGAAACATTAGGAAGAAATATCAGCTGGAGATTGTGTAATACATCTAATTTACAAGGTACACACACACACACACACACACACACACACACACACACTAGGAATGATGTGGAGATGATACATTCATGCATCTTAACTCAAGTTACCATAGTTACCATTGAAATTGGGCTTTTTCCGTAGAGTTTTGACCCACTTACGTCAAATATATGTGTGTGTGCACGTCCTGATGTGTCAACGTGTGTGTGTGTGTGTGTGTGTGTGTGTGTGTGTGCGCGTGTGTGTGTTTGTGTTTGTGCGCGTGTTTGTGTTTGTGCGCGTGTGTGTGTGTTTGTGTTTGTGCGCGTGTGTGTGTTTGTGTTTGTGCGCGTGTGTGTGTTTGTGTTTGTGCGCGTGTGTGTGCAGTGTTGGGGAGTAACGGATGTAATGGTGTTACGTAATCAGATTACAAATCATGTGTAATTGTAATCCGTTACAGTTTAAATAGTTAGTACATTGTTGAAATCAATGGATTACACCATATGTGTCAAACTCAGGGGCCAGGGGCCAAATCCTGCCCTTTGGAGCATCCAGTTTGGCCTGCAGGAGGGAGTTTAAAAAATGACAGAAAAAATATGAATCATTGTGTAAATGAAACTCAACAATATTTAAGGCGGGGGCCTTGGGGTTGGGGGTTGGGGTCGCTGGCGGGATGCGCTGGGTGCTCGGCTGCTTGGGGCTTCCTCGGATGTGTGTGTGGGGGCGGTGGCTGCCTCTCAGCCTGGGGTCTTGGGGGCATCTGGGGGGTTGCTCGGCCGTGGGGGGGTGGCCTGGGTCTCCCTGGCCCCAGCTCTTTCTGCTGGCCTGGCTGCATCTGTGGGCCCGGGGCAGTTCCTGGGTTTGCGGTAGCATTTTTTTTGCACATATACTGGTATACGATGCACTGGCACGCCTTGGGATGTGGGATCAAACTCATACTGGGCTTAACTTTAGACACGTTAATCCCAAATACCTGCTTTAGGTACGACCACTCACTCATTCCCCCTGTCCACAGCCACCACCATTATAGCTAAGCTTCACACTAAGCACATAATAAGCACAATATATTCTACAACTTCACATCTCACCCTCACTGTAAAACAATCTATTCTTCCCACCCTTTCTATTTCCGACCTTGAGTCTCTCCTCCCTGCTCCCTTTCCCCTCCCCCTCCCCTTCCACTTAGGTGTAACACTGCTCTCCCTTTTTATATCCTTCCTATAATAAAATATTTCTTACCCTTCCTTAGGGAGGGCTGGTGATGGTCACAATTAAGCAATAAAATAAATACATTTATTTTATTGCAATAACAAAACATGCATTGCTGTCTCATAATGATTGCACTTCTTGTAGTGTTGACCTTTGACAGCATGTGCAGACAAGTAAAAAAAAAACAATATTTAAGGTGATCTCAGTTTTCCCAGTGCTTATATCACATGATTGCAGTCATTTTTAATGCTAAACTGTTGAAAAAACTCAAAATTCTTACAAAATGTGTAAATTTTTCTCAAATTTTGACATAATAATTCCCTTAATTAAATAGAAATTGATCACAAAATCTAGGAACTTTAAAGTGAAGATCCTGTTGGGACTGATATTTGTCACTTATTGCTTGTATATATTTGGTTTTTTACATAGTTTTGGATTTTATGTGTACGTAGAAGTGTAAACTAGGGCAAAATTATGTTAAAATCACTTATTTTCCTGCATAAAATCTGTGGCCCCCAGTTTTAATGGCTTTGTATTTGGTGTGTGCGTTATATTAACTTACTCGTGCCTGTGTGCGTGTGTGTGTGTGCGTGTGCGTGTATCAGATGAACAGGAGACGTCGGGCAGCATCATCTACACGGTGGAGCTGAAGCGCTATGGAGGCCCTCTGGGTATCACCATCTCAGGCACTGAGGAGCCTTTTGACCCCATCACTATATCAGGCTTAACCAAGAGAGGCCTTGCTGAGAGGTACACACACACACACACACACACACACACACACACACACACACACACACACACAGCGTTTTACTGGAAATCTAAGTTGCCAGTTTTTGTAGAAGCTTTGGAACTATTTTTTATTTTTTTATGTCATATTTAAACAATAAAGTACATGGCACCTAAAACTCTGCTCACTGGGACAGAAAACATCACCTCTGCTTGGACACAGAGGACAAAATATACTTTTAGACATTTTTTTTTGTTGTCTACTTGTTCATGTTACAGTTTAAATGTGACTAATCTCACTTTAGGTTTTAGGATTTGAACTAAATGACACACATGCACTTAAACAGAAGAAGAAAAATAAGACAATGAAATATAATGCTGGTGTGGATACTTAGTTTAAAAGGAGCAGGGGTGAGTTCCTTTGTTCTTTCGTAGAACAGCAGGTGTGAGTTAACACGAGGTAACCACAGATTATGTAATGACAAACATGAGCCTCACACACAGACTATGACATAATCCCTCATTATGATGCGTTTCCCATTCGTCCACCTGCCATGGCAACAGAAATATGCACAACATTCAAACGGCAGATACAATCAGAGCCATAATGACCACAGAGTGCACCAGTAGAGATTATAATCTGTGTGAAGATGGAGACACGTTTAGAGCAGTGCTTCTCAACCTTTTCAGCCCTCGACCCCCAAAATAAGTCAGTAAGATGATTGACCATTGTTCTAGTTCAGCTCACTTTATTAACCATTTGCTTTAAAACCACATTGGAAAAAAAATGTGCAACAGTCAACATTTAAAGAAACATTTCACAATAATAAAACAAACAACCAACAATCAATGCCACTAATAATACTATAATATAAAGTACTGTACAATAAAGAGTCACAGAAAACCACATCAAATACTATTGGGTTGAGTCTGTACAATAAAAAGTCCATCGAAAATGAAAGTGCTTTGTTTAGAGTCATCACAGTTTGTTGAAATGAGCAGCAGAACATTTGATAGAGCGATACCTTTTCCCATTAACCAATAGTAAAGCTCGGTTTAAGAGTCTGGCTTTATGTGTGGCCCCCAGGAGCCAATATGCTGCTAGCTGAGCCAAACACTTTGTTTAAAGGTGCAGTCCGCAGCTCTCGGATCCAAAGTCCCTCCCCCAGAGGAGCAAACAAGCTAACGTTAGTCAGACAGCAACATCACAGTAATATAACATGCTCTGTTAAAAGCATATTACTGCAGCGCTTCTCTCTCTCTATGTGCACACACCAGATTCTAGTAGCAGCAGCAACAACACAGTGTCACTTATAGCACTCAAATGGATGCTGCTGCACACACACAAACAACACATGCACTAGTTCTAGTGTAACAATTACAAATCAAACATAATATAAATCAAGCAGCAGTCATTACCTTTCAAGCAGAAAAGTCATCAATTCCATCTTCTACTCCTCCAGACCATACACTGTAAAAAAGACAGCGCTCTAGCTCCAGGAAAGGGGCGGGGCCTGTGAGCAACACCTGTCAGACAGTCCATCAAACACAATCCTGGCCCTGATTGGTTCTTTTTGCTCGGTCGTGCTGCATTCTGGCAATCTGCCAAAGGCTGCAGGAGCAGCAGGGGGCGGGGCTCAATGAGACTGTTTTTTTCACACAAACTACTAGTTTGATGTAACGCTGTCCTTACATAGTGACAGGTTTGGCAGATATGACAAAAAGTCACTTTTATAAGAGTTGCAGACTGCACCTTTAAGGTTTCTTTCAGAGTGAGATTATAAAACCACGCAGTAATACAATTAGTTAAAACACTCTCAATTACACAATAGTAGACGTTTAAAAGAGTCTTAGCATTTTGGGTGAAGTCACGAAGCGTGTGTAAAAAGATGAGGCGCTGTGTTGCTTTCTTAGAAATGTTACTGGTATTGGAGCACCAGTTCAAGTCATGAGAAAATGTACGTACATTTCTCAACAATCTGCACATCACAATCATTGATATTAATAAGCAACTGATTTCTATTGTGACAAAAGTAAATAACAAGTTTACATGTTTTTGATGTGTTCAAATGCAAGTTGTTTTCTTTACTCCATCAAACTACTTTTTCTACCTCCTCACGATAAAGTGTTTCATCTTTTGAGCTGATAAACCCAGTGATGGTTGTATCATCTGCATATTTAATAATCACATTGCTTTTATGAGATGCTGCAAGGCCGTGAGTATACAGGGTGAACAACAGAGGGCTTAAAATACATCCCTGAGGGGAACCAGTGCTAGTAATCTGTGATAAACACATTTATTTATTTATTCATCTGAATAATCGACACTGTTATCCAGGAAGTTTATTATTATTATTTGTGCAATAGTATATTAATCATTGTTTTATTCAGAAATAAAATGGGTTGAAAGTGACCAAATATGGGGGAAAAGGTGGTGAAATGTGATTTTCAAATCACATAAATTGGTTAAAAGTTGCAAATTAGAGTGGAAAAAACAGACAGAACAAATTGTAAAAGTGTCATTATTAGAACAATTAGTTTAAACTGGCAAATAATGACCATGACTAATCGTGAATGTGGTTAAATTGGCAAAAAAATAAGCATGAAACATGGTGAAAAGAGGTTAGAAATGACAATAATGGGTCAATATATGTGACATTAGGTGGAAAAGTGGTGGAAAGGGTTTATAAGTGCTGAATATGTCTAGAAAGAGGAAAAATGTGCAGAAAACGCATTGAAATGTGATGTAGAAGTGTCAGAAATGGGAGTAATGTGGCAAAAATACAATAAATGTAGCAAAGATTTGGCAAGAAAAAGTGATGAAAATAGGTTAAAATATGATGTTTGGTGTAGTTACAGAAAAAGGGTAAAAATAAGCAAAAATGGGCTCAAATTGTTCAGAAAATATTATCTTGCATTAAAATGACACCAAATTTAATAAAACAATTTGTTTTGTAAATGCAATATATATATATATATATATATATATATATATATATATATATATATATATATATATATATATATATATAACATTAAAAAAAAATCTAAATTAGAATCTCACAAAATATTTTAATTTTTTTTGTAAATGCAAAAAAGACAATTATAAATAGAAAAAAATACATTCACTGTAAAATATGTATTATTAAAAGTGCAAATTTTAGGACATAATATCACTGAAGGATCTTTCAAAAAAAAAAAAAGTTTTTTTTTTCTTTTACTTTAAAGAAGTTTTTTAAGCAAAAAAAACAAAACAATTAAATCAGGTCAAATACATGTAATAGCCTATTAAATATAGCTTTATGTCAAAGTTTCATTGGCATTATATTATATATTTCTAAGTTTTTTGGCATTATATTTGCCTAAATGCATTAATTTGGTGTTTTTTGAAGATAATTCCTTGCTTATTTTTATTTAGTACCTTTGTGTAATATGCATATGAAAAGCACTGGCGTAAAATAAATAAAAAATATCAATATTTGTTTAAAATAAATAAGAGCAAATAACTTAGTGTGTTTGTGTGTCTGCAGGACAGGAGCGATACATGTAGGTGATCGTATCCTGGCTATCAACAGCGTCAGTCTGAAAGGGAAACCATTAAGTGAAGCCATCCATCTTCTACAGATGGCTGGAGAGACGGTGACGCTGAAGATAAAAAAACTGCTCGACAGTAAGTGTTGTTATATCTGTTATCATGTGATCCCAATAAAACACTGTTTACTAGGTTTAACCCTCCTATTATCGTTGCTGTTTTAGTTGTGTAAAACTTGTGATACAGTGCATACTTTAAAGCAGTGGTTTATAATTTCTTTTGTTCCATGTACTGCCTTCATATCATAAGTTCCCTCTATGTAATTTAATCATATGCTTTTTAATTTATGGAACAGCGAGCTCTCCTAAACCCCTAACTGTGTCTCTAAGGTTTAATCTGCTAATTACAAACAATGAGTGTAATTTAAAGTGACATTTATTTTAAAGAAGCCACCAATGCAAATTTCATGTGTTTGCTTCATTAGTTTGTAAATACAGTCGCCTATGTATAATCTAGCTTATTATGGCATCTATAGCGTAAAATAATCCTGTTTCAATAAATGACCAGGAAATATAGTGTTTTACTGAGCAAAAGTACTGTTAGTTTGTGGTGAATCGTCCATAAATTTTTTTTTTTTAAAAAGCCTAAAAAGAAACTAGAAACATGTCTCGATTATTTTTTAATAATTGTTAAATCTTTCCAAGTACCCTCTGCAATGTGGTCCTGCACCCCAGTTTGGGAACCACTGCTTTAGAGTTTACTGTCAATGAGAAGGAGGATTTGGAACAGCTCTTTCACAGTAAAAGTGAAGTAGAGGAGGATGTGTGAGACAGAGGACTATATAGTTAATAATCCCAAATATGTTACAGAAAAGAGATTAAAATAAGTAAATAACTATGTTCATGAGAGTCATGAATGTTATTCCCAAATTTGAAAAAAAACCCCAAAAACACTAAACCACGTATCAAACTAAAGGCCCGGGGGCCGAATCTGGCCCTTTAGAGCAGCCGATTCGGCCCGCAGTTGAAAGTAAAAATGACAGAGAAATCATTAATTATTGTGTAAATGACCAAATAATTAAATTGTAGATATCTCAGCTCCTCCAAATACACAAATTCAATAGAACTCCACATATTTACCAGGGATCCCTGTGTTCCCCATTACATGCTTCTATCACATGATGGCAGTCATTTTCATCTGAAATTGTTGAAAGAACTCTCAGTTTTTTATTTTCTAAAATCTTGTAATTTTCCTTAAGTTTTTTTTTGTTTCTTTTTACAAAATGTCCCAAATTAAACAATATTCTCACTGTTGACTGTAAAAAACCAGCCAATAATTGATCTTTTTAACATTTTAAGATCTGGAGGAAAGGAAAGCAGCGACAGAGGGCGAGGACACGACGGAGAACGACATCAGTGACCCTGAGGATGATCTGACGGACAGTCAACAAACCAATAAACTCTCAGAGCTTTATTCCACCACCATTCCCAGTGTGGACTCAGCCATGGACTCATGGGACGGATCAGGCCTGGACGCTGGATACGGCAGCCAAGGTGACACTTCAAGGACCCTCCCCTGTTTTTACACATCTGGCCTAAAATCTTTGCAATGTCCTTATTAGTAGATGTATGTCTAATAAAACACATTATTTTGCACTATATTCATTTAATTCACTTTTAAAAATGGGACTACTTTAAAGTTTAGAGCCTGTGTTCCTCCATCTTGAAATCATGTGATTGATGATGTCACACGGCCCCACTGCCTGTAAACATCCCTTTGTTTTCTATTGGAGTGAAACTTTCAGCCTGATTTATAGATAATTTAACAGTTTTTTTAATCATTTATCAACTTTTTAGTCACAAAGACAATTTGTGCTGCTTTTGTTTGCTCTAAACAATCAGGAAAAGTTAAAGATGTTGTTGTAAACCTCTTATTTTTACCCAAAGAGGATTAAATCAGTTTTGACCTGAAAAATAATCTATGACCACAGGGGGCGACAGTTCCAACTCTGAGGTTTGTTTTTTTTTTTTTTAACAGCAAATGCTTTTTTTTTAGTTTTGTTTTTAATATATGTTGTGTTTTATTGTTTTAATCTTGTAGCACTTTGAGATTTGGTATCAAATGCATTACAAATAAGATGTATTATTATTATTATTATTATTATTATTATTATTATTATTATTATTATTATTATTAGACAATGAAGCAGAGAAGAAAAGCTCTCCTAAGGGACCTTTACTTTCCCTTAAACATTGGGTTTACACACTCTGGTGGCTAAAGTTAGCGAGTAAATCACAGATTGTTTAATGTCTGTATATTTTGTGTTTTGATGTCGGTTTGTGTTTTTGTTTTACTATATTTTTGTTCTTTTGTTTTTTTGTGTGTTTTTCTTGTTGTTTTTGTGTATTGTGGCCATTTTGTATATTTTTATCTTTATTTTGTGTGTTTTTGGAGTCATTTCAGTCGTTTTTTTCTTTTTGGGTATTTTTGTAAGGTAATTTTGTGTTTTCTGGAGTCATTTTTGTGTTTTTTTGATAAATCTTATTTTTCTTATTATATTTTGTGCGTTTCTAGTTTATTGTGTTTATTTTTGTCATTTTGTATAATTTTCTCTTATTTTTTGTTTTGAGTTTTTGTTGTCCTCTACAGTATGTGTATGTTTTTCTTCTAATTTTGGTTTTCACTGTATTTCCTCTTCCCTGCTCAGGCACGTACAGTCAGCAGGGAGCTGGAATTGCTCTCCATCCACACGAGTGGCGAAGCACAAAGCAGCAGCGCAGCACAACGCCCCCTCCTGGGCGTCGGAAGAACTACCCGTTTAGCGACGGAGGCTTTAGCGAAGATGACTGGGACAAACCATCAGGGTGAGGACGAATGTTTCTATTCATTTATCTACAAACATCACAATCTGCTTGTTACGTGTTATTTCAGCCGTTTGTTACCAAACAGTGCAGAACCTTCTTCATTGCACGAGTTCCCAGTTTACCCATAACACTGATGCACAGATCACAACACAATAAACAGGAGAACCAGAGGAGAACACGTTGCTGTGCTTCGAAGGCGTTAATTTGAATTAATAAAAAAAAAATTAAATTAAAAAAAACGCAGATGGAAAACAAAAGGCCAGTTGTGTGGAAATAGTTTAAGAAAGAGTTAGTTTTTTAAATTTTATACACAAAATACACATTTGTTTGAGAAAGTAAAGCAAGAATCCAGAAAAGCATGAATATCGCTTACCGTACTTAAATTTAGATTAATCGAGATTAGTTATTGACAAAGTCTCTAATTAATTAGATTTTTTATTTTTTTTATTGAGTCCCACCTCTGATATATATATATATATATATATATATAATTGTTTTTGGGTTAAGTTTATTTTTATTTTTTAATTTTTTGTATCTGTTTTTATGTGTTTTTATGTCATTTTGTGTGTTTCTGATTATTATTATTTTTGTGTATATATATATATATATTTTTTTTTACTTATTTTGTGTGTTTTTAAAACGTTTTGTTTTTGTTGTCTTATATTTTTGTTCTTGTTTTTTTTTTTTTTGTGTTTGTCTTGTAGTTTTTTTTGTGTATTGTTGCCATTTTGTATATTTTTTATTTTAATACGCAAAAACACATTTGTTTCAGAAAGTTTATCAAGAATTCATAAAAGCATCAGTATTGCTCCGTTAAATTCAAGTTTGTGAACAATGCAATCATGATATTCTTTATTCATATTTACATTATGTTAGCACTCAGTGATGGAAATAATAAACAGTATTTAATTGTTTAAGCTCATTTATAGTTTTCATTGATTCAGTCATAAACCAAAATACATTTAAACTAGAAAGCGTTGCTTCTCATGTCAAATACTGGTAAGAGATTATTTTAGATTAGTCGAGATTAATTAATTAGATTTTAAATGAATTGATTGAGTCCCACCTCTAGTAGAAATACATAGAATATCCAACTTTTATAGTCTATAGTATAAAAAGTTGTTCACGTTTCACATCAGTTTCTGCTTAATTAAATTCCTCAAGCAAGTCTTTAGGCGGTGGTGCCATCATGCATTTTGTCCTATTTTCCACTGGCCTGTCCGTTACTACCAATGTGATGTGCAGCTCTGGACAAGAATCATCATCATCATCATCATCATCATCATCATCATCATCATCATGGTCCACTTGTTTCCATCTTTGAGCTTGAACTCTTACCTGCTCTAATGTTCCTCCTTTAATGCTTTTATTATTATTTATTATTATTATTGATGTATTTATTATTAGTATTATTATTATTATTATATTTTTCTATTATTTTTGTTATGTAATCATATTAGCCTGTAATCTTAAAGGCATTACTCTGCAAATTCACCACGAGCTATTTCTAGTACAACATATACGTCGTTTTAATCCAATGAAACGCTGTGATAAAGTATTGATCGTAGAGATTATTTGGAGCCGCTGAGGCTGACTACGTTTCCATGTCTGTGTATTGTGTATTATTGTGCATTGATGTGCATAGAGTTTATTGCTGAGTCATAGAGATAAGCCTTGTGAGGATAGTTATGTAACGCCACTGGGGGCAGAGAGGGATTGTGGGAGGATGGCGAGAGGAACAAAATGCTAAATTAATCTAGTCAGACAAAGAGTTAAAGGATTAGATTAGGTTGAAGCAGAAAGAGTTGCTTCTCTATAGATATATACACATGACTGTTCTAGATATGTGGCACCGATTGTAAAGTTGCTGAAATAAACGGCAACGTTTTGCAATATTTAGCAACAAATCACTCCGTGTATAGTGCTCTTTCACATCAATGAGCTTTTATTTTGGTACTTCTAAAATTTGGGTGTAAGCTAAACATTTAGTTTCACCCGTAATATTTAACATTTAAGATTTACATTTAATATTTAGATTTTGGTTTAGATTCAACATTTAAGATTTTCTTTTAAGATTTACATTTACCATTTATATTTAAATCTAATATTTAGATTTAGATTTAACATTTAAGATTAGGATTTAGATTTAAATCTAACATTTAGATTTAATATTTAGAATTTACATTTAATATTTAGATTTAACATCTAGATTTAGATTCAATATTTAACATTTAGATTTACATTTAAAATTTTATATTCAGATTTAAGATTTACATTGAAAATTTAGATTTAGATTCAGATGTATTATTTACCATTTCGGTTTGTTTTCAATATTTAACATTTAGGTTTAAATTTATGATTTAGATTTAATATTTAACATTTAGATTTAGATTCAACATTTAGATTTAGATTTGATATTTAATATTTAACAATTATGTTTACATTTAGATTTCATTTTTAAAAAACAGTAACATTATACTTTTACGAGAAAAGTAAATGTCACAGATATTGCTGTGTATCTGCTCAAAAATAACAAAAAAATTCACTTGTTTTTTAAATGCGATTTGTTGCTAATTGTTGCAAAAGGTTTCTGTTTATTTTAGCATGTGGAACTTTACAATCAGTTGCCCCATATCTAGAGACAAAATGACCTTTTAATGACATCATCACTTATTGGTGTTTTATGTAAGTCATATTTTGCAGCTGATCTGGCCAATGATATTATTAGTTGACGTAAACGGTGTAAAAAACAAAGTGTTTTTATGTGTTTGTTTAATAGATTTATGGGCCAACCAGACGGTATTTTACTGGATCCAGAAGATAGTTTTTGGTGTCAGGCACTAGAGGACCTGGAGACCTGTGGCCAATCAGAATTACTGAGAGAGATTGAAGTAAGATCTTTGTATCTATCTATGTATCTATCTATGTATCTATCTATGTATCTATCTATGTATCTATCTACCTATCTATCTATCTATCTATGTATCTATCTACGTATCTATCTATCTATCTATCTATATACATATCTATCTACCTATCTATCTATATATCTACCTATTTATCTATCTACGTATCTATCTATCTATCTATCATCTATCTATTTATCTATCTATGTATCTATCTACGTATCTATCTATCTATCTATCTATCTATCTATCTATCTATCTATCTATCTATCTATCTATCTATCTATCTACCTATTTATCTATCTACGTATCTATCTATCTATCTATCATCTATCTATTTATCTATCTATGTATCTATCTACTACGTATCTATCTATCTATCTATCTACGTATCTATCTATCTATCTATCCTATCTATCTATCTATCTATCTATCTATCTATCTATCTATCTATATACATATCTATCTACCTATCTATCATCTATCTATTTATCTATCTACGTATCTATCTATCTATCTATCTATTTATCTATCTACGTATCTATCTATCTATCTACGTATCTATCTATCTATCTATCTATCTATCTACCGTATCTATTTATCTATCTATCTATATACATATCTATCTATCTATCTACCTATTTATCTATCTACGTATCTATCTATCTATCATCTATCTATTTATCTATCTACGTATCTATCTAGTTATCCATCTACGTATCTACCTATCTATCTACGTATCTATCTATCTATCTACGTATCTATCTATCTATCTATATACATATCTATCTACTTATCTATCTATCTATCTATCTATCTATCTAGCTTATCTATCTATCTATCTACTATCTATCT